>NC_092809.1:145873909-146183027 GCF_040954645.1 Diabrotica undecimpunctata
GTTATTCGACAAAAAGATGAGCGTAGTCGTAGGAGGGACGTGAGGATGAGAAATATTGAACTTTTACGTCGAAAGATATTTACGTCGAAATATAAAATACGTGAAGAGACTGATACTTTTTTATAACAAATGTTTATTTGGTAATAATTTTACCAATATTTACTTGTGTTACATTCTGTTCTTTTATGTTTAACATGTAGGCATACATTTGACTTTAAGTAAATGAAACGCCATGACACTTTGAAATATCTGCAACTAACAGCCCACCTAGTCATGCAATCCGCACAGATAAATACAAAGCCTTCCTTCAATTACTTGGCAGTAAATTCGTAGCCAGGCAGACTGGAATGCGAAATACGCGCACTGAGGCTCAAGAATCACAACAAGAAAAGGTCGTAATCTTTTAAAAGCAATAACCGATAACAACTACGATTGTCACACCAACGGAATCCCTACATACTGACCGAGTGACCTCAAAAAACTTTCAGATTTACTAGAACTACTACATAAGGAAAGGAGTGTCCAGATACAACTGTCTAATAGAATTCAGCTATGATCTCTCATCAGATCATAGACCGCTTATTATAAGCAAGAGTACTACAGTTATAAATACCCCCTCCTTAACTCGCGTCAAAAAACACCAACTGGGTAGATTTTCAATCCGACCTAGAAGGAAACACTTATCTTAATCTGCGGATTAATCTCCACATGACATAGATACAACAGCTCAATACCACAACTGTACGCAAACCAACACATACCACAAATGTTCCCATGCACATTCGCCAACTTAATGCTGAAAAACGTCGTGCGAGGAGAACCTGGCAAAAAACTAGAAGCAACATAGATCTACATATATTTAATAGATTACGTGGGCAACTTAAAGCAGCCATCAAAGCCTCAAACAACGAAACCTTTTAACATTACATTACAATTCTTACAGCAAATGACTAGGCGTTATGGAGGGCGACTAAGAAGCTTACACCATACCTTCCATATTCCTTCCATTATATTCCTGAGAAACCATACACCATATTTCTTCCATCCGTAAACCAAATTGCAAATCTTCCTGTTTCAGTAAAGAAAAATCGAACGTCATTGCTGAACATCTTACAAACGTATTCCAAACAGAGCCAGCAGACCCTGATGAAGAACTGAAAGAATTAATTAGCGCAGCAAGCCAAGAAAGAAATAAATAAACCTTACTCACGAAATGCTCCAGGTTGTGATTTAATTTCGGCATAAGTACTAAAACAACTTCCTCACAAGCCCATTAACCATTACCGTGCCAACAGTTATATTTAACCGCAAGCTTATCATTTGTTCCAAAAATATGAAAATTCGCTGAAATCATCATGATTCTTTAGCTAGGAAAAAACCAAGGAAGTAACATCTTATCGACCCATCAACCTACTCCCAACTATAAGCAAATTTTTTTTAAGGATTGCTGCTACAAAGAATATATACAGATCCGTAACAATACTACTAAAACATCAGTTTGATTTTCGGGAAATCGCTCGACTATGAAACAAATCCATCTAATCTAAAATAAAATAAAAAGGTCTTGAAGAAACGAAATACTGCAACGCTATATTTCTAAACATCTCACAAGCGTTTGACAAAGTCTGGCACAGAGATCTGGTTTACAAAGTAAAAATAGCACTATCCAGTAACTATTTCCTCCTACTCAAATCCTACACATCAAATAAACATTTCAATGTTAAATTCAATGACGAATAATCCAACCTCTGTCCTATTAACTCCGGAGTCCCGTAAGGTAGTTTTCTCGGTCCGCTGCGCTGCTTTTCTTACTCTACACAGCCGATATACCAAAGACTAATAATACTACAATCACTTCGTTTGCTGAGGACGTAGCAATACTAGCTGTAAATGAAGATTCCACACAAGCCTCACAAAAGCTGCAACATCATGTAGACATACTCAGTGATTGGTACACAAAATGGCGAAAAAAAGTAAAACAAAATCAACTCAAATAACATTTACCAATCGCCATAACACATGCTCATCTGTAAGAATGGATAATGTAAGAATACCAAGAGTAAAAGACGCTAGATACCTTGGCCTCAATCTTGACCAACGTCTCACTTGAAAGAAGTATATCCAGACCAAAAGAAGACAGCTCGACTTAAAATTTCGGCAAATGTATTGGCTTCTTGAACGTAAATTAAAACTTTACATCCAAAACAAAATTCTTTTATACAATGCCATACTCAAATATATCTGGTACTACATACTACACATATGGAGCTGTGCAAAGCCTACGTCGCTGAATATCATCCAAAGATTTTATTCTAAAGTGCTAAGATCGATCGTGGATGCACCATGATAGGGAAGTAATCAAACACTTTACTACGGCTTAGAGATGACTTTCATCAGGGAAAAAATCCATCAAGCACAGAGTCACAAAATTATTCACAAGAAGACACTTATCTCCCACATTCTTTACGTCAGTTCTAAAACTTGCTTGGAAGCCTCCTGATAACAGATAACTTAAAAGAAATTGGAACTATGCTTACTAAGATAGATGCCGCCTATAATTAAGTTGGTTTGAACAAAAATTTTGGAAAGACACAATACATGACAAATCTGGTACAAAGAAAAAATTCAAAAGTCAACTGCAACAAAATAGGATTAGTTCATAAATATAAAAACTGAGGTCATTAAAACCAAATTGGTACGAACAACCAAACGGCAGAACTGCAGATAAGAATCACTATAGCATGGATCGCATATGGAGCTCTATCAGATATCTTTAAGAGCAACATGCCAAATTATTTGAAAAATAAGACGTTCGACCAATGTATGCTTTCAGTCATGACTTTGCCAAAACACTTTCCTTAATCCAGGCTATAGCAACCATACTCAGAGTAGCCCAGAGATAAATGGAACGCTCGTTACTTGGACTGACTCCCAGAGACAGAGTTAAGAACGAAAAAATAAGAAAGACAGACGTCACAGATGTCATAGAGCGCATAGCATGGCTGAAGTAGAACTGAGCGGGCCATGTGGCCAGGATGAATGTCGAGCGGTGGATCCAAAAAATTAAAATGTTGAGACCACAAAGCTAATAGAAGAAGCAGAGAGAGACCGCATACACGATGGACAGACGACGTCAAAAGAACCGCTGGAAATTGGCTGCAGGAAACACAAGACCGACAGAAATGGAAGAAATTAGGAAGGTCTATGTTTAAATTTAGACGCACAAGGCTGGATGATCAATGATAAATGGTTTGAGAAAACAGATGGTCTCAAAACTACCCAAAAAATTAAATGACCGTCTGTAAAACATTAATAAGACCAGTGCTAACATATGGAGCAGAATCGTAGTTACTTACACAGAAGAACCAAGAACTGCTTAAAGGTTTCGGGCGAAAAGTCCTAAGAAAAATTTATGGAGGAGTAATAAAACAAGGTTTATGGCGTAGGCGTTGTACCTTTGAGTTGTATAGAAAATTTGGGGAACCTGACGTTATAAAATGTATTAAAGTAGCACACCTTGAATGGGTAAGCCATGTAATCGGGCGGGAGTATGGTGTTACAGTCAGAAACATTTTTGACAGAAGAAAGCCGATGAGACTTAGGCATCAAGACAACTTGGAAAACAAATTAAAATCTATTGGAGTTGGAGCATGGAAAAGAGTTGGGAGAGACAAAGGTGAATGAAGGGTTGTTCTGAAGAAGGGTATGACTTATAATAAGCTATGATGCCACTGATGATGATGATACTTAATGAAGAAATTGTTACTTATTTTTAATAACGGATTTATTACGGCTGTCGCCGCTTCTCCGCCCCCAGTTTCCATCTTTTTGTTTCTGCTTTGTTTTCTGCTCTGCCCTTGTTTATTCTTTCTCTGATTTCATCCGCGCTATTTCCCTTCTTGTTGAAAATGACCCCCAAATATTTGCAGGATTGCACGCCTTTGATTTTGTTGTCTTCCAAGACTAGGTCACATATTTCATCTGTTCCCACTGAGAGATATTCACATTTTGTCATATTCATGTTTAGACCTGCCACCTCATATTCTTCTTGCAGTTTTCTTACCATATAGCTAAGATCGTAGCTGTCTTCGGCAATTACTACCTGATCATCCGCAAAGAAAAGTGTGTATAGCGTATTTTCTTCCACCGTTATTCCCATGTTTCTACATTTTTTACCTATTTGACTAAGGATCTGTCCAAATAGATTTTAAATAAGGTGGGCAACAGACAGCAGCCTTGTCTTAGTCCCTTTGTTGTTTTAAAAGGAGAGGTGATTTCTTGTCCTATTTTAATTCTTGCAAAGTTTTGTTCGTAGTATTTTTGAGTGGCGTTAATAAGAATTAGGTTCATTTTCAAGCTACCCATTTCTATCTATAGTTGGGAGATAGTTACACTGTTATATGCTTTTTCCAAATCTATTAAAGCTATATGAGTTTCTATTTCTCTGCACTCGTTTTTCCATTGCAATTTTTAATGTGAAAATATAGTATCTAGCTCCATAGTGGAGCGTCCTGCCCTAAATCCCACTTGTTCTTCGGGTTGTTTGTCTTTAATATCATTTTCTATCAGGTTTCGTAGTACTTTTGAGTATAGTCAGCCTATAGTAGCAATCACTGCGATCCCTCTATAGTTTTTAGGATCCATCTTTGTGCCTTTCTTGTGTATTGGAGAGATATACGATTGTCTCCATTCTTCTAAAACTTCTTCTATGTTTAAGCATCTTTAGAATAATTTTCGGATCATTTCAAACAGTTTTGATGATCCATACCTAATCAACTCTGGATGTATTTCATTCCCTTAACTGCTTCTTTCACTTGTTTTATTGATATTTCTATTCTTCCTTCTACTTCTACTTGTTCATTTGTCTGTTTAAACCTTTCTCTTCTCTCTGTTAATAAGTTCTTAAAATGCTCTACCCATGTGTTCTCTGGTATTCTATTTATTATGACTTGGTGTTTTGTCGATTTTCTCATCGTTTTTATAGTTCTCCAGGTTTCAGAGCTCTTTGTCCCTCCTATATGGTTGTATAGGTATTGGCATTTTTGTTTCCATGCACTATTTTTCTTTTTAACCACTTCTCGTTTGACTTCTTTATTCAAGTTTTTATATTGTTGCTTTGTTTGTTCGTCTCCCTATTGTAATAACTTTTGATATACTTCCTTCTTTCTTTTTATCTTTTCTTCCACTTCTTTATCCCACCAATATGGTTTATCTACTCTCCGTACCTGTGGCCCTAAGGCTTCTATCGCTGCGTCTTTCATGCAGTTTTTTATATGTTCGTATTCATCTGTCGTTGATCTGTGTGATTCCTGTAGTTTTTGTGTTAGTCTCTAGGAGTAAAGTAACTGTATGCTCTCGTTATCTAGATTGTCTAAGGTGTACGTAGCTCTTTCTATTTTTTCTCTGTGTTCTTTGTTGATGTCTGTATGGTTCCTGTCTACGAATGATGTATATATTTTTCTTATTATCAGGCAGTGGTCCGAGCTGCACTCTGCTCCTCTATTCACCTTTACGTCCTGTACTCTTAACTTAGTTTGTTGTCTTGTTATGAAATAATTTATTATCGATTTTAGACCTCTTGTGTGGTGATACCAGGTGTATTTAGGTATATTCTTGTGGCCAAAAAAAACCATTGAAAATCTTTAACTCCTATTGTTGGCATATATTTATGAGTCTTTCTCCGTTGTTGTTAACAGTTTCTTCTCCATGCATGGAAATTGTTACTAATGGTTTAAATATATAAATCGTTTATGATATTGAGTGCGTTTAAATTGTTTTTTACAAACGATCTTCTTTGGTGGAAAGTCAAAACGACAAAATAAACGTACTTTCGACATAAATTGGGAAATAGCGTCAGTACCGTGCTATAAAATACAATAAAAAATCACATAAAATTTGTATAAGAATTTTTAAGTTGTTCTACCATTGTCGATTTATTCGACACTAAAAAACCGATTGTCTGTAATGAATAATAAAACACCAATATATCGGAATGAGAACCCAGGAAACAAAATCATTGTTAATCCGTATTTAATATTTAATAAGAATCCGTATATTTAATTAGAATTTTGTTTACGACATTTTCTATCATAATCCTTTTATTTATTTCTATTTTCCGTTATTACAAATGTTGATTTTTAGGCAAAATTTTTCCGCAAGGAATGTGTTGGCGGTGACGTAAAACCGCTAGCCCTTTCGACAGCAATCCCTGCGGAAAACCTCCCAAACCACCTAGTAGAATATGATAAAAGGATCGACACAAAGAAAATACAAATGCTGATATTACTCCGAAATAGTTCTGAAAACAAAATGTGGTCTCCAACTGATGTGGTGTTTGTAACGACGATAATTCCCGCGGAAATGTTAAAATATATGAAGTCTTTAAGTGATACGGTGTTTTAAACTACAATAATATATCCGCAGGAATGTTCAAATAACAGAAGGGTTGGTTTTAAAACCAGGAAATAAATTTATATGACGTATTTTAGTCGTAGATCAAAGAAAGTAAAGAGAGTATAGTCTAGTTAATGTGCTCTAATGTTTTTAGGGTTTAAACATCACTTAAAAATAAAACTTGTTTAAAAATAAGTTAGTTATTTTCTTTAAAATAGCTTTATTGATGAATTCGTGTTTATTATAGTCATTCAAACTCAACCCCTACAAAAATATTCTCCTATAATTAACCCATCGTATATTTCTAACATTATTGCCCCCAAGGGGGTAATTAAAAATCTAAACTAAAATCAAATCCTATAAACGATATTTTCTTTCAGATTTATATTATGCCTAAAATTTGGATCTCTCCTATAGAGTTTTTATATATCTAAAGTTTTCGTTGATCCATCGGTTTACAACGATTGTTTTAGAATCCACATTTTGTTTTCGCCCTAATTCATCATTAGCGCGTAGAAACGTTTTTATTTAGGGGACAAACAGTTTGATAAAATTGGAAGATAATGCACAAATAATAACAGTTTTCTAACAAAAATTGTGCGCTGTATAGTTGAAAAGACAATTCTACAATAGTATTTTTAAAAGCGTAGTACTTTAGAGAAACAAAACTTGGTAGTTAAACAAACAAACAGAGAAAAAGCTACTATTATCGGTTCACAATTTGTCGATAGCTCACTACAAGTTTAACCCTAATAAGAGAACTGAAATACAGAGAGGATAGGTAATACGATATAATAGTAAAAACCAACCTGAAACTGACGGTTTAAGATGTTTTTGACTAACCCACCTTGTATCTGAAGGAATACAATACCTTATAATCCTATTACGAGGGTATTTTGAATGGTTACAGATGACCGACCAGTGTCGTAGAGTATATGACTGAAACATTTATTTGAACTAAATAAATATATTTTTTAAATTGTACTTATGTAAATTGTATTTTTTAATAAAACTTATTTATTTTATTCAAAAATAAAAAGTTTCTTGTTATTTGTAAAAGATACATTTATTTAATTAAGGGGAAAGGCGCCAAATGTCGCCTGGCAAAATTTCCAATGTGTTTTAAATGTATCCATTATTTTCGAATCCGGAGAAAACTAATAAATATTTTTGAAAAATTTTTTTTTTTTTAGTTTTCTCAGGATTTGAAAAAAAAAATGAATACATTTAAAACACATTGAACATTTTGACAGGCGACATTTTGCGCCTTTCCCCTTTAATACCTTACGATTACAACTACTATTACTTACCTTATATAATTACGATTAGAAAACTATTCAAATTCAAAATAAATAGGATCAACTTCGGAATCCGAGTTGTCTTGAGGGTTAATAATTAGTGGTTGTGTCTCTACGGTCGCATCAATTATGTTATCAAGATCACACATTTTTTGTTCTTCTTCTATTACATGTCTTACTGCATCTTTCCAGTTTTGTTCTGTAATATGTTATAAAGACTCGTATAACAATTCACGTACAGCTTGTATTTTATATGACGTGTTTTTTCTAGCCACATAACTTTTCATTTGTGCCCAAATGAGTTCAATTGGATTTATTTCGCAGTGGTAGGGTGGAAGTCCAAGGACTGTGATGTTTTGTTTTTCCGCCATTTTGTCAACTACGTATTTCTTGAACTTAGATTTGTGTTGCCGGGCAATTTTTAAAAGTTCTGCTTTTACCATTCCATCTTCGTAAGGCAGATCCTTATTCCGCAGCCAGTCAAGAATATCCTGTTTCTTCCACGCAGTCGTTGAAAGTCTTTCTACTAGTCGTAAATGATAAGGTGCATTATCTAATACTATAATTGAATTTGGTGGTATGTGTTCAATCATCTGCTCATAATACTCTTCGAAAACATCAGCTGTCATCTCCTCGTGATAGTCTTTTGTGCTTTTGGACTGAAATTCCAACAAACCATGCTTAACAAATCCTTTTTCACTGCCAATGTGAGAAATTATTAATCTACTGCCTTTACCAGAACGTGGGGAGATACCAGTAGACCAACCTTCCATAAAGGCTTGCCCGGAGCTTAATATATTTTTATCTGACCAAATTTTTTTTAGAGTATGACCTGAGTTTACCCACGTTTCATCCTGGTAGAAGATGGGCCTTCCTTCAGCCCGGAATTTTCGTATGGATCTTAAATAATTTCTTCTCCAACATATTATCTCCTCCCGGTCAATCAAAAGTGATTTTCGGTCTGATTTCTCCTACCGGAAATCTAATTCTTTTAAAACTTGCCACAATTTAGTTCGTCCGATATGAGGCAAATCCGGGTCGTCTCTAACTTCTTGTAAAATTTTATTTAGGTTTGGTATTTCTTTCTTGAAAAAAAAAATCCATGAATTTTCCTTCGAATATCATTTTTGGCAAATTCATCAATTTCAATAGGCTTTTTCTCTCTCTTTAAGTGTTCGTTTGTGTTTGGGTTAGCTATACCGGGTTTTTTTCTTTCTGATAGGAACCTATATATATAGTTGACTCTCCTACGCCAGTCATGTTGGCACAACTTTCGACTATATTGCGAACAGTGTTTGTCGGATTCTGAGAAACCAGCGCATCGTGAACATCAGGACAATAGTCTTCTTTCTTGGTGAATAGACAGACTTACTGACTACCTAACAGTACCGGTGTAAAACTTGATGATGTTGATGAAGAAGCCATCACAAACAATCCAACAAAACGAGCACGAGCGAAAGGTACTATATGTTCATAGGTATATGGAATAAAAATCACTCACGCACTGCATATAATTTTCGCAAAAGAAATATTCGAGACGCTAATTACTGCCGTAGACGCGGAAACACCGACGAGCCGTAAATTACATGCGATCAAAAACGTACTAAACAAAAAAATTGTTTTTGTTCGTAATAACTTCACCCTTTCAAGTTAAGTTTCGAATATAAACTGAACAGGCGAGGCACGTGGCCAAAGCGGGCATCTTTATACCCATTATATTATTAAAAATCTGGGGAATTCCATCCTAATTATCTTGCAACGAATAGTACCTTCGGATATGAATTCCAGGTTTTCTAGTTAAGTGATTAAACGCGAAGATTAGTATTGAAATATCCAAAGAGATAAGGTATTCTTATTTACAAAATTGTTAATGGTTAAATTCTTATTTTTATTAATATAATATAATAACTAACATTAGCCGTGAAAGTTTTAATTGTTTTTTTGCTAAATATATTAGTATTAAAATATTATTAATATTATATATAACAGTATTAAAACATTATATTATTATTTAATGAATAAACACCTCAGGAACGCCTATAATTTACGACCGTTTTATGAGTTTGAGGCACATTTCGTGCTCTCAACAATTTGTGAACAGAGAATAGCATTTGAGATTAATTTTTACATTACGTATTTGTAATGTGTATCCAGAAGGATAAGAAGAAGAAGTAGATCTACAGAATAAAATGCAGATGTAATCTAGCTAAAGTTGCTGTAGGAAATATGGCTAAAATATGGAAGGTCTCTTAAATTTCACAAACTCTAAAATGAGGTTGATCAACTGCTTAATATTCCCGATACTGATATACGGATGTGAATTTTGGACCCTACGACAAGCACAAGACAAGTCCATCTCCAACAATTAAAATACTGTGAACATTTTATGAGAGCAGACACAGAAAACATGGAAAAGCTTATTACCCAAGGAAAGCTAGAAGCCTGAATGTCATGAGAAAGATCTCCAACAAGACTGATCGACCAAATTACCGGAATATGTAAAAGACCTATGCATAAGTTAAACGAAATAACCGGAGACAGAGATCTTGGGAGACGGACAATACAAATTACGATGACCACTACACTCCCTCGGTGGGATCAGAAATGAAGAAGGAGATGTAAAGACGATTGTAATTGTCAAAAAAGAATCCTATCACGTATTACCAAATCGAGTATAGAATTAGTTTTGGACCAACATAAGTACCACGGATTACAATTTTCTGTCTTGAAATTCCTTTAAGGATACAGTTTGTACAAAACAATACTATATTAAGGATTATTATTAGGATATTAAGGATCTTGCTATATTTGAACAAATTTAAAACTTATTTTCCAATATTTTTATCAGTTTTTAACTTTTTTATATTACTAATTCTACATTTCTATTTCAGAAGTCTATTTAAACAAGAATAATGAAATTTTACTGATAAGGTAAGTCTCTTTTTAATATTACGCCTTTACCTTATAGTTGTGAAATACCAGCCACATTTTTTTTTGCTTATTGGCTTTGACTTGGAACCTTTAGCCACGTAATTACATATGAATATTAATATTCATTCATACAGGATTGTACAAGGAGGACACTTTTCACGCTCAGGGATTCATCAGAGCGGCTTTATTGTAACAAACAAGACATAAATCACGGTTAGATAGGTGGACAACCAGCCACATTTTAAATATTTTAATAAAAATAGTTTAAAAAAAAATAAAATGTTATTACCGAGGAATACTATAATATCTGAAAATTTTTTATTTATTATTATTTTAATTTGTTATTTGTTATCTTTGCAAAGAACCTAAGAACAGTAACTATACAACCACTTGCTCCCCAATCCTCGGCAGACCTTATACGATCAGGGGGTGCAACTAAATTTCGCGAAGAGAACTAGGACCAAGACGAAAGTGGAAAAACTTAAAAAAGTTGGCACAGTGGGCGGTACAGTAGATTGTAGAAAAAAAAATGCAAATCTTTCAAAATGATCAGTTTTCTAATTCTAATAGTCAGACAAAGTTGTATCCCTAAATTTAGCAGGTTTTGACAAAATACTTCCGTGGAAGAATCAGATCATTTATAAATGTAAAGAATGTATAGATTATATTTTTCTATAAAAAAAGGCTCTTCAATAATTACTGCAGCGCACAAAAACATCAAATTAACGATAGATATTGTATTTTTAATTGCTGCTTGTAAGGCTTGGTGTCCAAGATATAACGTTTCATCATATTTTCTCTTTGTCAGTTCCTAACTGTCTCTGCCTTTCTAACTGTGTATTTTTATTTGTCCAGTCCACTTTAACTACGCATTTCTTACTCAGTGTATTTCTGGTTTATCTACGATATCTATGTAACTGGAACATGTAACTTTTTTGTAGTATGCGAAATTTTGTCTATGTTTGCCTTTACTTGGTTCGTATTTTCAAATGCTTAGTCAGATTGATTTTTTGTTGTTTTATTTTTTTTTTTTTAAATGTGCTATTGCCTATTCTCCTTTTCTTTCCTATACTTCGTTTTTTTTGGTAGGTCTCCTTTGATTTTGACTGTTAACATATGGTCACTGTCAGCGTGTTGAATTTTTTTGGTTTTGCTGTCTGGAGAAATCGATGTTACTGTATATATAGATCTATGATCAACTATTTCTGTACTAATTCGGAATAATATAGTAGAAGACCCGGAACGTCCTAAATTAAAAAGTAAAATATATTATTTGTTGAAAAATAAAACTCTGTAAGGCCACTTATTTATCGCATAATCCTGGTACATTATACTGCACTTTCCAAATAAATCCTCCCGTTTTTATTTTTTCTTGATTTATATACAGCCACACGCTAAATCACTAATATTTATTCATAATATATCGTGTGCAACATCGTTAGCGGAATCGCGCCAAAGAACAACCCGTAAGCAGTAGCGAGCAGAGAGCGGGAAAGTGTCAAAACGGCCGTGAGAACCGTATAAATTATGTCGGTGGAATTCCCTGCTGGCATACGCACTCCTGCTAAGCTCCCGTGCCTCTAACTCGCTCCTGCAACGGACGTATGTGTAAGTGTAAGAATATGTGCGTTACGTTTTTCGCTACCACTTTGTTTTCGTTTATACGAAATGTTCCGTTAGCTGTTTAATTGTCTCTCGTAAGTTATGGCGACAACGTGGAATTTTATGGGTGGGAAATTTTGAGCGTTTCTGGAACAGTTTTGCTAAAGTGAATTTTATAAATACTGGAAGGGATTTAATTCAAATGTTATACTATTTTACCAATATAATACCTCTAGTGGGACTAAAATAACTTAAACTATTTTGTTTTTTTTTACTCCAACGATAAGGCATTTGTTGTCTGTTTCAGCTCCAAACTTTTTAACGAAAATCAAAAAGAATAAGAAGAAAGATTTTCTCAAGTGTTATTAAATCCAACTTTCAAATCAGTTCGTTTATCACTTAGCTAATTTGATGCCAGCAGTCGATTGACAACCATTTTCGCACTAGAATAAATGTTACGAGCGATCTGTCTGGCTTTATGTTTCTGACAATACCTTAAATTATTGTGTAGGTAACAAAAAAACTGAGTCTAAACAATAAACATACCAGAATTATCATGAAAATTAGTGTCGATGATAAGGCAAAAATGATCTTGTACTTCTTCTGCTAGTGACTATCCTCTATAGATGTTGGCTATCACAATGGCGCATCCTGGTCCTCTATTTCCTTGTATTCTTTCTATCTATCAATGGTAGGATTGTGTATTTATTTTCATTTATCACTATATGTCCGAAGTATGCTAACTTTCTTTCTTTAATGGATTTTTAAGACTTCAGGTTCTTTTTGTAAACGTTGCATTACTGCGTCGTTAGTTATATGATGTACATATGATCTTCTGAGCATGCGACGATAGCACCACATCTCGAAAGACTGCAACCGTCTGCAAGACGCATCAGTGAGTGCCCATGCCTCTACTTCATACATAAAAACAGAAAACATATAACAATTAAGGATTTTGAGTCGGAGATGTAAGTTCAAGGTTAAATTGCAGAGAACTTTCTTCATCTGTTGAAAGGCACTCCTTGCTTTTTCGATCATATATTTAATCTCGTATGGGTGATCCCAGCTGTCTGTGATGTTGTATCCTAGGTATGTTATTTTTTCTGTTCTATCCAATACCTTATTGTCCGCCATAAACTTTGCATCTGTATCTTGGTTTTTGCTTATGATCATAATTTTCGTCTTCTTATTATTAAGTTTTATTCCATATTTTCTACCGATGTTAACTACTTGATCTATCAGTCTTTGTAATCCTTCAGCACTATCCGCAACAAGGACAGTGTCATCTGCATATCTTAGATTATTTATTACTTCACCGTTAACAATCACGCCATCAGTCGTTTCTCCCAAAGCTCGAAATAGTTCAGAGTACGCATTAAACAGCAAAGGCGAGAGTATGCATCCTTGTCATACTTCATCGGATAATTGATTGTCTACTCGAATCTTGGCTACTTGTTTCCTATAGAGATTGGCTATTATTCTTATATTCTTGTCATCGATGTTTGCGATTCGCAAAGTTTCAATAAGCCCCTTCTTCATTCTTTGTGACGAGGTCCGTTCCACGTTTTTTATACAACATAATATGTTATATGTCTATATTATAGAGTGTCAATTTACTATTTGATCTGATTTGTACAAGTAATTTTGTCTTACTTGAAAGTATTGCTAGCTCTACAAGTTTTCCAGTTTGTTTCAATTTAACGTAAGTTTGTATTTTATCCATACCCTGCACTTTATTGCTTTTGTATTCGGATTGATATTCTAATCTCCTCTAGCATTTTAGGTCTCGTTAGTTCATTTTCTTTTTTATCTTCCATCAGTTCTTATACCTCTTCATGTCAGGGTTTAGACGTAGTAATTGATAAATTTCTAAAAACCAATTCCAACATGTTTATAATATTCTTGATTTATTATTATAAATGAAATTTGAACTGAAGCATGCCTTGTTTATATAAAGGATATTTCCCTTTCTTTAGAATTAAATTAGAATTAAAGAAACATGTGACATCACAGGGCAGAGTTGTCATTTGACAATGGTTGTCGACTGAAGTGAGGCATAGCACCTTATACATTATACATTCCATGTCTGCCACATAGAATAGACTGGAGTCAAATACACAGAAATTATAACTGAAATAAATGAAGATTGACAATTAAAATAAAAATTAACTAAGATATTTAGTTGATTGAAGAGTTAAAATAAGAATTGGGCTCCAAAGGTAATAAATGAATAAAATAAAAAAAAAAATTGAAATAAAATAATTATTTAAAGAAAACTAACAAATATGACGTTTATAGTGTTACACGATTGTATTAGTAAATATCTGTAATCTGTTATTCAAATGTGTAAATTTATTCCTATTATCCAACCCAGTAACACTCTGCAGCCCGTTACACAAGAACTTTTATTATATGATTTTGTACGTTTAGATTTATTTTACAAAAGAATGTATTTGTTTTTATTACTGCAATTTATCAACATTCAGAGGTGACTATCAAGAGATTAGATTCTCATCTTCGATATTACGACAATCACAAACCCAGCTTCTGGCACCGGCTGCAAACAATAACTCTCCTTAAACACTACAGATCTTACATTTGCTAAAAATAAAACTAAAGAAAAAAATCAGGCAACCGAACATAAGTTGTTGGTTAGTGGAGAGACAGACGGAGAGGAAGAATGTACGAATGAACGAAAACAAGTCGGTAATCTTGTTATCGAGTTGGAGGAGGAAATAATGCAGATTTGCAGATTTTGCAGTTTAATAAAATCATGTTGAAATTCTTCGTGGATCTTGTATACTCTCATTGCTAAATATATAATTACTCGGATTCACTTTACCAACATAATCACTCAGATATGAACTCAGGACTGTACTACGACTTTTTTAGAGATCAGCCACCAATACAACTTCGATAAAGTTAAGTTAAAAAAAATCATTCATGTTTGGATGTAAATATATAAAAAAAAATCAATTTTATTTACTGGAACCTGAAAATAGGTATATAGGAAAAAGCTGTACATAATTAAGACGAGAAACTTCACGGAAATATCACGGACACATAATGAAAAACGGCGCTAAATATAGATTACTAAAAATAATCCTTTAGGACAAATTATTCGGAAAGCGCGGGATAGGAAGAAGAAAAATATTGTGGATAAAAACACTGAAGAAATGGTTCATCACAGCAACTAATCTTATTTAAAAACTTTCATTTAAACAATCCTTTTGATTCCACCCACTTCAGTTGCTGTTTTCTTTCACACTTCACTGTAAGTATTCCATTTTTCTTTCATTTTCCATTTTTATTTTTAAATCTCTATTTGTCTTAATTTTTTGTTAGTTTTTTTTTTCTTGTAAAGTTCTCGCACACTTTCTATCTTGATTTTGTTTACCTGTACTTTCTTGTACTCTTTTCTTTCCACCTCCTCCATTTTTTCATCCTCGAGTTTTGCTGTGATCATCCTATGTTGTGTGGACAGTTCCGGTTTTTTTTCTGTTTAGATATTTTGTTTGTTTTGTTCTAGTTTTCTCGTATATACTATATAGTCGATTAAACTTTTCACATTTCTCTCTTCAACCACAAATGTATATTTGTCTTCAATAGTTTGTTCACTGAATCTGTCTCCTATTATCAAGTTATTCTTACGGCAGAATTTTAGCATTTTAACTCCATGTCTATTTAATGTTTCTTTCCCATAATATCCAATACATCCCAATCCTTTATTAATGTCCTTACCTAGTCTTAAATTCTAATCTCCTAAGATTATTTGTTTTTCTCTTGTCTCTCTTAATTTGTCTAACGCATTTTGTAGTTCGTTGTAGAATTCTATCATTGTCTCTTCTTCATTACCTTTTGTTGGTCTGTATATCTGTATTATTTCTGTCTTGTCTTTTAACTCTATGTGGGTTGTAATTATTCTAGACGATACTGCTTCGTAGTTTATTATCCTTGATTCTATTTTTTTATTCACTAATATATTGACTTCTTTTTTTGTTCTATGTCCCTGCGGTACTCCGGAATAGTAGAGGCTATAATTCTCGTTGATATTGAGGTGTCCTCTCACTATCTTTTTTGTTTATCACGTATTTCCATTATTTGTACATCCATTTTTTTCATTTCTTTTATAGCTTCTATTTCCTTGCTGGTCAGAGACGTCAAATTCCATATCGCCATTCCTATATGATTTGTCTCATCATGATGTATTTCCTTTTTACCGTTTACTTCTTCTTCATTACTAGTGTTATCGTTGATTACATGCTTTCTGGTTTACCATTTATTACTATTATATCTGTTATTTGTTTTATTACCGTGTCTATTTTGAGTACTAATATTTAATTTTTTCCTACCTTCATTACTATTGATCTGCCCATTACCAATATTAGCACCATCCATAATATTGCTTCTACTGTTATGCCTAATATACATCATGAGTCATACTATTAATACAGTATTTATCATTTATATTCCAATACTATTCTTACTAGTACTTAAATCTAAACATTATTTATTATCATTTTCCGGCTATTTCCACCACTTTTTCTTTTTTCTGACACCATTTCCATTCCTGTGATTTTATTGTATCCTAATTTAACCATTTTCCCTCATCTCTCTTGCTTTATTTCTTAAAGTATTTATTTTTTCTATCTCTCCTTTTGTACGATCCTCTGTAATCCATATTTTCTCAGGCTTCACATTTTTAAGTTTATATTAACTGTTCCTTAAGACTGTTGTTTTCGTTATCGGTTCTTTTTGTTATCGTGTTTGGTTAGTTCGTTTTCTCTTTTCAGATTTTGTTTATCTTTTGTCTATTACTCCTTCGTTCTTTCTATTTCTAGTTTTATGTTTTTTCCTTCAATATTTTGTTTTATCTGTTCTCTGACTTCCTTTTTATCTCCTCTGATCTCCTTATTTTCTGTCTGTATTTCTGATTTCAACTCTTCTATTTCCGTTTTGATATCCTTATTCATTTCTGCTAATAATTTCTTTATTTCTCCCATTTCTTGATTTTTTATGCTGTTGTTTGTAGGTGTTTTTATCGTAGCTTGGCTTCTTTTGCAGGCTTCCTCCTCGTTGGATGAGTTATCGTGTTCTGGTTTATTTCTTTTGCTGTTCATTCAATTAAGTTACATGGATTTTATTACGTTTACTTTTACTTATATTTGTTAGTACTTTATGTCTATTTTTATCTCTATAGCTAGTGTTACATTTCCAGGGTATTATCCACAATTATTATAATTTAGTCCAAGTCTCAGCGTTAAAAGTTTTGCCCAAGTCAACCATTCGGAGGCCAGCTTTTCTCAGGAGACCTTTCTCTATTCTTTTTTATTACTAATGCGTTCGTCTCGTTTCACTTAGTTTATTACCGGTTATATATAGTCCTTAGTAATTAGGCTCCCTAATGCGATTGTATTTACTAGAATATTTTTGATCTTATCCTAATTTTACGTTTCTTTGTGATTAATTACTGAAAACCCTGTATACATAAATCCTTTATGATGTTAAAAGGTATATGTTATATACAGCGTGTTTTAAAAAGGTATGTCATAAATTAAATCACGCATTCCGAGGACAAAAATAAATTGATTGAATCCAACTTACCTTAGTACAAAAGTGTACACAAAAAAAGTTATAGCCCTTTGAAGTTACAAAATAAAAATTGTTTTTTGCATTATCTCCTAAACTACTTGACATTTTGTAATAAAAATGAACACGTTACTTTCTTGTTCTGAAAGCATTTTTCATAGAAAAGAAACAACAAAATCTAAGCCCACAGAAAAATTTTAAGGTAGGGTGTGCAGAACTCAATCCCCCAAACTTTTGAGTACGTTCAAATCAAATGAATTTTGTGGCATCATTAGTTTAACACATTATTTTTAAAACTTTTTTGCCTCCTATCACTTTTTCGAAAAACTAGTTTTTTTCTAGTTGGCCATAAAATTACAATTAGTTTCTACGGATACAATAATTACAAACAGTTCCACAAATAATGGTCAATAATTTGAAGCTATGGAAATGCAAGCAGGAAATGGCAGATATGCATTTAACTTTGGGTAAGTTGGATCAGATTAAATTATGATTTCAATAAACTATCGGGAATATCGTAGGTGAATGTCAAGGAAATAGTGCAGCAGTCGCAAGGCGATATGCAGTAAAATACCCCAATCGAAATACACCCGATAAACGATTATTTCTGACCATTGATCGTCGTTTACGGGAAATGGGTACATTCCAACCGCAAGTTGCTGGCAATAGTGGTCGTCCAATAATGGATTAACTGATGAAGACATTTTAGAAATCATTGAAGAAGGCCCTGGAACAAGTACAAGGGTAATAGTTGCTCAACTAAATGTTCCTCACGTAAGGGTTTGGAGGCGTTTGAAGGATCAGCTGCTTAAACCCTATCACTTAACAACCGTTCAATAGTTATTGGTTGAAGATTATCCTAAAAGGATTGGATTTTGCGATTGGTTGTTAATGGAAAACACTCGAAATGTTAATTTTATTAGAAATATTTTGTTTACCGACGAGGCTACCTTCAGTAGAAATGGAATAACAAACCATCATAACGAGCACATTTGGGCCGACGAAAATCCTCACGCCAAAAAAACGACTCATCACCAAAGGACTTTCTAAGTTAATGTTTGGGCAGGAATTGTGGATAACAATCTAATAGGCCCAGTATTTCTTCACAACAATTTAAATGGTGATAATTATTTGCAGTTCTTGGCAACCGATTTACAAGAGTATTTGGAAGAAGTGAATATTGCAATAAGGCAAAATATGTAGTTTCTACAAGATGGCGCTCCACCGCATTACAGTAATGAAGTTCGGGAATACCTTTGCAGGCAGTATCCTGGTCGATGGATTTGAAGGGGTCGTGACGCACCTATTTCTTGGCCACCCAGAAGTCCAGGTTTTAACCCCATGGACTTTTGCTTTTGGGGGTTTATAAAAGAGAAAGTGTATTCTGTAACAATAGAGGACGAACAATAATTGAGGGTTAGAATAATAAGAGCTGTAAATCAATTTCGTCCGAAAAATATGATTTTTCAGCGCGTTCGATTTTCCTTATTAAAACGATACCGAATGTGTATTGAAGAAAATGGGGGTCATTTTGAATATTTATTGTAATATCATATTTATAGAGGTTATAGACAATTTTTGTACTTTTTAATTCATTTAAGCCATTTATTTAGTTGCTCGTAATTTTTTAAAGGATAATGACAAGGGCAATAATCAATAAAAATTGTTTTTTTGAAAAAAGTAATAGGAGGCAAAAAAGTTTTAAAAATAATGTGTTAAACTAATGATGCCACAAAATTCATTTGATTTGAACGTACTTAAAAGTTTGGGGGCTGCACATCTCCCTTAAAATTTTTCTGTGTGCTTAGATTTTGTTGTTTCTTTTGTATGAAAAATGCTTTCAGAACAAAAAAGTAACGTGTCCATTTTTATTACAAATGTCAAGTAGTTTAGGAGATAATGCAAAAAAACAATTTTTATTTTGTAACTTCAAAGGGCTGTAACTTTTGTTGTATACCCTTTTGTACTAAGGTAAGTTGGATTCAATCAATTTATTTTTGTCGCCGGAATGCGTGATCTAATTTACGACATACCTTTTTGAAACACCCTGTATAAGCAAAGATATTATAAACAAATCCTACTATTTCCAGTTCGAAATATCTTCAAATTAATGTCTTATTATTTAAATTTAAGTTAATTGTTATTATAAATATTTACCTTCCAGTCGTTATTTTAATTATTTTTATACTGAGCCTTGTTTCCAGTTTTTGTATTAGTACCAATTATAGTGTATTTTTATGTATGAGAGAGTAATAAAACAATAAATTATGTATGCAAATCCCTAAACTGTTGATACGGGTGACTCAATGAAAAACAGATATTTGTCAACAAGTTTACAGAAGTATATAGGAAAACAATTTTAAATTGAGTATGACCACCAGGTATAAAGGTTGGAGCAGAATAGAATACAATAGTTATGAGGGTTACTAATCCCTAAATAAGGTTGCCAGTATCGGAGTGATGGAGGTTAACAGGTACTAATGAATTTGCAAGAAATGTAAGATGTTTATTTTATTGGTTATATATAACCAATAAAAGTTTAATAAGTACCTACCTATTTGCAAAATAAAGTTTAATTCTTTAGATAAAATAAAACGTTTTATTTTATCTATTTGCAAAATAAAGTTTAATTTTTTGCCTATTTGCAAAATAAAGTTTAATTCTTTAGATAAAATAAAACGTTTTATTTTATCTGAAATGAGTGCATTCCACGAAGTAAGGGTTTCAACAATCAAACATTTAATTCTTTAATTCCAGGAATCTACGACAGTAATTGACTAGATAATTACCTTCTAAACTTATTCCACAAAAAATGTGATAGTGGGTTTTTCCATTTTGTATATAGGAAGGTCCAAGTGGCGTATTCAAAATTCTTAACAGTTCACTAAAAGTAGGTACTTCAGTTGCAAGGTGCAGTTTATTGTGTATACTAGTGTTATGGAAAATTTGGAAGTGCCGTGTAAACGCCGAAAAATTGGTCCTCTAACAGTTAATGAAAAAACATTAATATTTAATTGTTTTAAATCATTTACAGACAAACGTTTATGTGAAAGTGTTGATGAGACCATTGAGTTAGTTAGCAGTACACTTGGTGTTGGGAAATCTACGATTTACAGAGTTATTAAAGAAGAGAAATGTGGTAGTTTTCAAATGCCACGTAATGCTCCAGGGAAACCAAAATTTCAAATAGAATATCATTTTAAAGAAGGACTTCGACGGAAAGTGCATGAATTCTTCTTTAGACAAGAATTTCCAACATTGGATAAAGTTCTTGTCTCAGTTCGAGATGATAAGGATTACCCAGAAATGAGTCGAAGTACGTTATGGAAACTTTTAAAAGAAATAGGCTTCCGCTGGAAAAAGAATCCCAGAAAGTCTATTTTATTAGAAAGAAGCGATATTGTCATATGGAGAAGACATTTTCTAAGAACCATAAAGGAAATGAGAAACCAAAAAAGAAAAATATTTTATCTTGATGAAACATGGATCAACGAGGGTCATACACCAAATAAATTTTGGCAGGATGAAACTGTTACAAGTCAAAGGCACGCTTTTGTAAATAACTTATCTACTGGTTTAAACCCACCATCAGGAAAGGGACGCAGGCTGATAATAGTACACATTGGCAGTTCAGACGGTTTTGTTGAAGGTGGTTTATTAACTTTTGAATCAACACGTACCGGTGACTACCATGAAGACATGAACGCTGATGTCTTTCAAGAATGGTTCGAACAAATGATAGATCTTCTTCCTAAGAACTGTGTAATAGTAATGGATAATGCAAGTTATCACTCCAGACTTATAGAAGGACTGCCCACAACCAAGTGGTTAAAAAAAGACTTGCAGAATTGGCTGAGTTCAAAAAATATTACGTACCATCCCGGATCTATAAGAAAGGAACTTTATTCGTTGTGTGCCCTTCATAAAGAAAAATTTAAAAAATACGAAATTGATGAAATTGCCAAAAATCGTGGAATGACAGTACTTAGATCCCCACCATATCATTGTGAATTAAACCCGATTGAACTGGTATGGGCACAGATAAAGAGTGAAGTTTCAAGAAAAAATACCACTTTTAAAATTCATGTTGTTAAACAGTTGTTTTTGGAGGCCGTAAATAATGTAAAACCTGAAAACTGGGAAAAGGCAGTAAATCACACTATTAAAGAAGAGGAAAAAATGTGGAAGCTGGACAATATTACTGATAAAATGATCGAGCCAGTTATTATAAATCTTGGTTCTGAAAGTTCATCTTCTGAATCTGATTTGGATTTGTAACAAGTAGCTGTAAGTTTTATATTAATATTTTTATTTATCTATTTAACATACCTTAGACGGTTTTAAAAACTCTTTTTCTCTTTTGTAATTTTTAAAAATAAAAAAAAATGTGAATTTTTTAAAACCCTTTTTAATGTAGGCCAGTCAGTTCTAATATAGTGTGTGATAAAAGAGGTCACTTTTGTTTACATACACATAACACTTTATAACACTGAAATAATTCATTTATTTTTTACAATTATTCAAAGTAATTTAATAACATAATAAATAATGACATACAATGACAGACAGTACTTACAGCGGCTACTTCATTTTAAATAATTTTTTAGTAGGAATATAAATAAGTATGTTTGGTTGCCTACACCATAGGTAACTGCCAATCACAGAGCGTTAAATGTGGTTAAATTAATTTATACAAGCAATGTATGTTGTATTGCCTATAATGAAATCGTTCATTAATAGAAAATCATTCATTAATAGGGATCATTATTCAATGATTTTAAGAGTGTTAAAATTAATCATAAATGGACGGTCGACGGAAAAATATATTACCCACACTTTCTTTGTTTTTAACTTTGATCATACATTACGCAATGCCTGAAATGATTCTATAATATTTAGACTTAGTAATAATAAACTAAAGTCCGGCTCTGCAAGTTACGACTTAAACTCCAATAAAATGATATTCTTTGCAAGGTATGCAAGTTTTACACAAGTGGTGCTTTGAATATTTTTGCCCAAGAAAAATAAATTTCAAATGCACGGATAAAAAACGTAGATTCGCTATAATTTCTAGATTTTTCTCTTAGTTCGCAATCAAGTGCATTAGGCCAGTTCGGAAGAATGGGTTTTCACTAACAAAGTTAACATTATTCATTTTTTTCCTTTCGTTTTTAGTAAGAAACTCAAGTTGATTAATTCATTTTCAAGCTACGTTTTCTAGGCGTGTTTTAACTTTAAATTAGCAAAATATTAATGGCGAAATGGTAATGACAAGCAGCGAAGACCTTTTTCTTCGAAATTGTCTTGTGAGAATACCGAGATTATGCTTTCTGCGTCAGAATTATTAGAGCCTAGTTCCGTTTTAATTTTTTTACTAATTCTAGTTAGTCGATTTTTGAGAGATCTCTTAGTTAGTGATTTGTAAATCTTGGAAATATCGGAGAGGAGATCTTCTATATTTTTTGTAAACAGGAGTGCTTCGCTCAGTGGGCTGGTTTTACCGTAGCAATTCTCTAAGAAAGCTATGAAGTTATCGACCGGTAACTTTTTTGATAGTGTTATGATTGTATTTTTAGATTCCAGCGGTCATCTTGAATAGAAGAGTCCCTTTTGAGTTTCTTTTTGGTTTGATTTACTTTTTTTGTGGCTTGCTCTGGTACAATAAACTCTGAATCAGTTGGGTGTTCTATTTCTGATGAGTCAGTTAACTTTGGTCTCTTTTCACCTTTTGAAGTTATATTAATTTTACGCGTGTCATTAGGTGTTTCCGAATTATCGTCTTGTGGAACTACCGGTAGTGTATTTGGACTTGCAGCTTGGGAAATATTAGAGGGAAGTGAAGATGTTTTGTTCGAATTTTCTGATTGATTGGATTCAGGGGTGGTGCAATTTGATGCTATATGACCGGGTTTTTTACAGTAGAAACAAGTCATTTTATTTGGGGATAAAAATATTCTATGAACATTATTGTCAAATGGAAAAATCAGGAATGTTTGAATCTCAGTACTATCATGGGATGGCACAAAATATACTTGCCTGCGGAAGGACAAGATATTATCTCTCATCTTCCTGGGGTTATTGGGCCAGCCAAGTCTCTTGGGAAATTGTGTCTCCAGAAAAGTGCCTGGGAATTAATAATAACAAACGATATTTTAGAAGATATTGTTCTAAGAACAAATGAAAAACTTGCCAGGATTAGAACGAAATATACCGATAGTATTAAAACGGATCTACAAAATTTAGACAATATTGAACTGAGAGCGTTATCGGTTTGTTATTTTACTCAGCCATATTTAAATCCAATATGGAAGACTAAAGTTCGATGGTCACCACCGACGGTACTGATAGAGAAATTTTTAGATTCTTTAGTAAAACGATTCTTAGTACTATTGACAGCGCTTATGTTTTATGATGAAGATGTTTATTTCGCGTGTACATGCCTCAAAAACCCCGAAAATATGGCTTAAAGATAATGGCACTAACTGACGCCCGAACCATTACTTTTTGGATGAGTATTTATATACAGGTGTTGAAAGTGATGGCCAAACATTGTCAGAAGAGGAAAAAAAAATTAACAAACAAACGCATACAGTTCTTCGTCTAGTAAAATGTATTGAGGGTTCTAACCGTTAAGTAACAGCAGAAAACTGGCTTAAATCCTTAGAAGTGATAACTGAGTTGAGGAACCGAGGCCTAACTTACGTGGGTACTGTTAAAAAAAAAAATAAAAGGGAGATACCTATTTCTTTTTTGCCAACTAAAACGAGGCTCACGGGATCATCTCTATTTGGATTTGGCGATAGAGTTACATTAGTTTCTTATGTAACTAAACCACGAAAAGCGGTACTTTTGATGTCTTCAATGCACTACAGTAATGTAGTAAACGATGAAACAAACAAACCTGAAATTATCGAGTATATAATCACACAAAAGGAGGCGTCGATGCATTAGATGAAAAATGTACAGTGTATTCTACACATCGTAGGAGTCGAAGATGACCTCTTACTTGTTTTTGTACAATTTTGGATATTTCTTCCGTCAATGCGTTTATAATATATTCATCCCTACCTGGAAACCCCCAAAAGTCGAGACATGAATTCATCAAATCTCTGGCTCGATAGCTTGTGCAGGATCATATGGAAAGAAGACTAACTATTTCTCACATTTCAAGGCAACCGAGACATAATATCGCTTCCATTTTAAAGTTAGACATTCCTGAACACAAAAATGCTATTTTAGAAAAAAGTGTAAGGTGCTCAAAATGTCCACGATCATTGGATAGAAAAACGAAGATAGTTTGCATTAGTTGCAAAACGCCAATATGCCACATGTGTGAAACACACATTTGTAAAGATTGCCTATAAGTATGGATTGTAGTTTTTATGATTATAAAATATATACCTATAAGTTTATGTTTTAAGAAAAAGAAAAAATTTTTTTTGTTCCTTATTTTTTTTGTTACAGGATAATGTTTAGTTTAATTACAAAATAACTTTTTTAGTTTTGAGGTTGTTTCTTAGTTTAATTTTTTATGCGTGATAAGTATTTCAAATATTTGTTAAATTTATGTTATAACAAAATAAACGTCCTTAAGTTATTAAAGTCTTTTTTTAAATATAAACAAATATGAGTGTCTAATTTTGCAAAACAAAAAATGGACCTCACCAGTTACGGGTTAACATTGTTCGTATTTTGAGAACGATTTCCGTGTGGAAATTAAAACGTCAATAAGCTTATTGTAAACTATAATTGTGGTTTATTCCTATTAAAACAGTAATTACTATGAGATGCCACAAGAAAATAGCTTCAGAATAATAATTTTCGGCTTAAAATTTACGAAAATATGTTTATAATACATTTATCTTAAAACTTCATTTTAAGTAGAAATAACACAATGCCACTATCTTCTCAGAATTAGTGGACTCTGAAGATCCCGAAGAAAGTTTTGCGATATTATTGCTTTTAAATATGTCATCTAACGTGTAAAGCTCGTGTAATAAAAGCCACGCCGACGGGAATCCCCATATTTACGGTATTATTTACGATTTCCTATGGTTATTGTGTTCGACAGGTAGGGCCAAGTTAATTTCTTGAGAACTACGTGTCTGTGCATGGAGTTCGAGTGGTAAATCTTTAAGCGGTAAGGCCGAATGGTTTTAAAGGTCGGGTTGAAATATTTGCGAAAACATATGCAGATGAGAACTTTATTAGAATTTATTCTTCTTTAGGATATTTTTCAATTATTAGATGTAGAAAACATAGAAAACAAAACTGTTTACAATGCTACTTGAATACATTTTTAAGAAAATTCAGCCTGAGAACATGGGAATCAATATCTATGGTGAAATATTTAACCAGTTAAAAAGTTGGAAAATAAAAATCTAAAAATACATTAAAATAATTTTTAAGCAAGAATTTACTTATCATGATCTACTTCAGAAAATAAACCTACCAATTGAAGAAACCGGTATTTAGGCGGTAGAAATAGCAAAACCTAATTTAATTGATCTACCAACTGTACTTTACTGTGTTAATTTATTAGTAAAGCGTAAACAAGGCGGTTCTGTTTAGTACCGCCCATAAATCGTACGATTCGTTGCTGTTATCAGTACAACCAAAAATGTGATTCAGTATGAACTAATCGTAGTCTAATGAGTAGGTAATAGCAGGTTTTGTACATAAGTTTTTTGTAGACATATAAAATGAAAAATATATTGAAAATAATTTTTGTTGGAATGTAGGCAATTCAGTACATTTTTAATACTGTTTCTTATCTGATAGTTGTCTCAATACAGTGATGTTTTCAAATACACTGCTCAACAATTGATAAGGATCATAATCATTATTTCAAATATTTTAAAAGCTTGTTGACGTCGTAGTATTTTTTCGTTGGTTATAGTTAAAAAAATTATATATTTTTGGAAATATAAATAATCAAAAACAAAACTATAATATTTAACAAGAAAAACAATTTATTGAAATAAAGTAAAATACAATTGTGTTCTACAAAATCCAAAATAACGAGATAATTGGCCTACACAACTTAAATAAAAAATTATAATATTTTGTTAGACCTCCTCGTGAACTAATCAAACTTCTTACTCTATTAGGCACACTCTCAATTATTGCATTCAAAAAATTTTGATCCAAAGTTGTCGATATGTGCTTAACAGCTTCACTTAACTGTTGACACGTATTAATCGCATTGTCTAGTTCTATGCAGTTCATATCTGGTAACCGGGCTGGCCACTCCATTCTGTCATTACGTAATGTTGTAAACTTTGGTTCACAATTCTTGCACAAATTTTCATTATCTCTTTCCTCATTCCCTCCAAACCAAAATACAACCATCAGAGTTCTCCATTCGTTGATTGTCTAGTTGCGGTGTTTTTTTAGCCCATAGTCTTTTCGATCCGCGATGTTCCCTTGTTAGTACTGGATGTGATGAATATCTTCTTGCTCTTAATCCAGTCATATGCAACCTTCTTCTAACGGTTTGTATTGAAATTATTCTTTTAGTGGTTTTACGTAATGTTCTGTTGATGCGAAAAGAAGTATATGTTGGGTTCCGTCGCCTCCGTTGTCGCCTTCCACTATAAACATAATTATGAGGCTACACCGTTTGTGACACAATGATTTCAAGCTCTATTTACGATACTTTGTAAAAACCCCTAACCTTGAGCCACTTCACGTTGCGTTAACCCTTCGTTGATCCACCTCACAATCTGTTGCATTTGGACAATATCTAGTCGTAAACGATGTCGGGGTATTAATATCATTTTAATTATATTAAATTTTTACAAACTCTGACTATTTCTGGTGTACAATATTACTTTGATCCTTATCAATTGGTGAGCACTGTAATTTGTTGCAGCATGTTTTAGAAATACGACGAAAAATGATAAGAAACATAAAAATGACAGTTTTTTCAGTTGCAACATAAATCGGAAGAGAAGAGCTGATAATAAATGAGGAAATAGAAAATATATCGTAATTACCGTGGAAACCGAAATCCCTTTGCGAGATTTTGAATTTAAGAAATGCAAGTTTGGAATGGTAAAATCTACGGTTGCCTGCAAAAACAGTCATAGTGAAGAGAAACTAGTAATAATTATAGTTTATTTTTATGAACGAGAGAGTAATTAGCATAATTTTAACTGGTAGCTCCGACCACTCCATGGGCGTCCTCAAGATTAATTGAAAAATTACTTTGAATAATTGTAAAAAATAAATGAATTATTTCAGTGTTATAAAGTGTTATGTGTATGTAAACAAAAGTCACCTCTTTTATCACACACTATATTAGAACTGACTGGCCTACATTAAAAAGGGTTTTAAAAAATTCACATTTTTTTTAATTTTTAAAAATTACAAAAGAGAAAAAGAGTTTTTAAAACCGTCTAAGGTATGTTAAATAGATGAATAAAAATATTAATATAAAAATTACAGCTACTTGTTACAAATCCAAATCAGATTCAGAAGATGAACTTTCAGAACCAAGATTTATAATAACTGGCTCGATCATTTTATCAGTAATATTGTCCAGCTTCCACATTTTTTCCTCTTCTTTAATAGTGTGATTTACTGCCTTTTCCCAGTTTTCGGGTTTTACATTATTTACGGCCTCCAAAAACAACTGTTTAACATCATGAATTTTAAAAGTGGTATTTTTTCTTGAAACTTCATTCTTTATCTGTGCCCATACCAGTTCGATCGGGTTTAATTCACAATGATATGGTGGGGATCTAAGTACTGCCATTCCACGATTTTTGGCAATTTCATCAATTTCGTATTTTTTAAATTTTTCTTTATGAAGGGCACACAACGAATAAAGTTCCTTTCTTATAGATCCGGGATGGTACGTAATATTTTTTGAACTCAGCCAATTCTGCAAGTCTTTTTTTAACCACTTGGTTGTGGGCAGTCCTTCTATAAGTCTGGAGTGATAACTTGCATTATCCATTACTATTACACAGTTCTTAGGAAGAAGATCTATCATTTGTTAGAACCATTCTTGAAAGACATCAGCGTTCATGTCTTCATGGTAGTCACCGGTACGAGTTGATTCAAAAGTTAATAAACCACCTTCAACAAAACCGTCTGAACTGCCAATGTGTACTATTATCAGCCTGCGTCCCTTTCCTGATGGTGGGTTTAAACCAGTAGATAAGTTATTTACAAAAGCGTGCCTTTGACTTGTAACAGTTTCATCCTGCCAAAATTTATTTGGTGTGTGACCCTCGTTGATCCATGTTTCATCAAGATAAAATATTTTTCTTTTTTGGTTTCTCATTTCCTTTATGGTTCTTAGAAAATGTCTTCTCCATATGACAATATCGCTTCTTTCTAATAAAATAGACTTTCTGGGATTCTTTTTCCAGCGGAAGCCTATTTCTTTTAAAAGTTTCCATAACGTACTTCGACTCATTTCTGGGTAATCCTTATCATCTCGAACTGAGACAAGAACTTTATCCAATGTTGGAAATTCTTGTCTAAAGAAGAATTCATGCACTTTCCATCGAAGTCCTTCTTTAAAATGATATTCTATTTGAAATTTTGGTTTCCCTGGAGCATTACGTGGCATTTGAAAACTACCACATTTCTCTTCTTTAATAACTCTGTAAATCGTAGATTTCCCAACACCAAGTGTACTGCTAACTAACTCAACGGTCTCATCAACACTTTCACATAAACGTTTGTCTGTAAATGATTTAAAACAATTAAATATTAATGTTTTTTCATTAACTGTTAGAGGACCAATTTTTCGGCGTTTACACGGCACTTCCAAATTTTTCATAACACTAGTATACACAATAAACTGCACCTTGCAACTGAAGTACCTACTTTTAGTGAACTGTTAAGAATTTTGAATACGCCACTTGGACCTTCCTATATACAAAATAGAAAAACCCACTATCACATTCTGTGGAAAGTTTAGAAGGTAATTATCTAGTCAATTACTGTCGTAGATTCCTGGAATTAAAGAATTAAATGTTTGATTGTTGAAACCCTTACTTCGTGGAATGCACTCATTTCAGATAAAATAAAACGTTTTATTTTATCTAAAGAATTAAACTTTATTTTGCAAATAGATCAAATAAAACGTTTTATTTTATCTAAAGAATTAAACTTTATTTTGCAAATAGGTAGGTACTTATTAAACTTTTATTGGTTATATATATAACCAATAAAATAAACATCTTACATTTCTTACAAATTCATTAGTACCTGTTAACCTCCATCACTCCGACACTGACAACCTTATTTAGGGATTAGTAACCCTCACAACTATTGTATTCTATTCTGCTCCAACCTTTATACCTGGTGGTCATACTCAATTTAAAATTGTTTTCCTATATACTTCTGTAAACTTGTTGACAAATATCTGTTTTTCATTGAGTCACCCGTATCAACAGTTTAGGGATTTGCATACATAATTTATTGTTTTATTACTCTCTCATACATAAAAATACACTATAACTCAAAAAAACGTTTTAACTTTATGTTATACCAACATTTTACAACAACAAGTTTATACATTTTCAAGTTGTAATTTTAGGCATTTGCCTAGAGTTCTTGTCTCAAGAAATTGTCTTGCGAGTTTCTTACCAGCTAGTACTATTTCTGCTTATTGTGCCATACGGTGGCATAATATAGTCGAGAATGTTTTATACTATGAATTTAAAATCGTAATTACTAGATCAGATAATAGGCGCGGAAATAAAGCACTAAAAAGCACTAAACATAACAATTTTCCACAGTGAGATAAATCGCTGTGCAACTTTTTGCATTAGATTCGGGAAAGTGTCAGGAAAGATTGTGCATAAAATTCATGGTGGTAAAATGAAAATTGCATTTTGTCAATAAGAAAAATGTATTTTCAAAGTACATAGGAAATGAAAAATTTGCAACTCAAAACAAAATTGACAGGAATAAGTTTAATTTTGTTACACGGGGGTTTGTTTTCGAGGTCACTGAATATGATAACGATAATGAATCTCGAGCTACCTGGTGCCCAGGGTGGACTTCATCTCTTGGAGTTTTGTTAATAAAAAGCGTAAATAATAAATCAACAAAAAACTTCAGGAGCGAGGTCCACGCTGGGCACCAGATATCTTGGAGATTATCGTTGTCGTAATATTCGTATTCAGCAACCGCAAAAACTCCCCAGTAATAACTTTTGACTGATCTTGAATAAAAATAACATATAGCTCCACGAGACGAGGTCCAAACCTGCCTCCAGGTAGCTCTACGATTATCGCCGTCATAATATTTGTGTTCAGCGTGTCGTACGGCCGTAGCGTCCTCCAGGTTCTCTGGGATCTCCTGACGCTTTACGACCACTGCTCTTGAGGAGGATCTTAAATTCTTTGGTTCTATCCTCGTGTTCGTGGAGTTAAACAGGATTCCGGCCTCTACGTACGAGAAGTTTCGCCGGTCTTCTGTGGTGGGCGAGGGCACACCGGCAATCAGAATACCGTTCGAGCTTTCTTACTTTCTTACAATTACTTGTTAGTATTCTGTTGGTGTAGTATATGCCTCGAGTTCCACAGAGATGCCGGCCTTCTCACCTCGCGTAGTCGCGTTCCTTCTCTTCGAGAGAAGCACGAGAATGCCGGCAGTGTCGACTCTTCCTACTGCCCGTCGCTTCTTATCACTACCTTTCGTAAAGAGTATTTTAAGGTTTCTGGCGACGAAGTGTTATCGCAGCTCTACTACTGATCGGAAAAGCAATTACATGCCCGCTTGGGGCTTTTATTCGCATTTACCGTCACGGGTCCCAAAGGACCCTTTGGACAGTTCGACACAATTTAAAATAGTTCTAAGACCAATGTCTTTTTTATTTCATAAAAGCCGTGTCTTAATGGCAGGAAGCGATCGTAGTCAGCCGGTTCTTGTACTTCGAAGTTTATCTTCTAAATGAATGAAGTCTTCTTTTATTCGACGTCTTTGACGATATCAGGTTATTGGATTAATAATAAAACTCAAAGTGGTGTGGCAGCGACACCAGGCCAACAAGGTCTAGCGGGGCTAGTAGTATATGATGACTAGATCCCGATCGGAAGATGTGCTGCTCTTTTATACACTTAGTGTTTGAGAATTCGCAGCAATCTTCCGCCGGGAGGCCAATGGCAAAGCAGTTAATAACGAGCTTTGTGATTGGATGGTCAAAGTGACAATCTGTGTCGTAATTGGTCACTTTGGCGACAAGCGACCTCTAAAACCTTCCAAGTAATGACTTTCTACTAATTTTGAATAAAAACAACATAAAAGTCCAAGAGACAAGGTCCACCGGTATTTAGTGGCCTCGAAAATCCATAAGTTATTATAACTGTCGAGTGTCGACTAATTTAGAATGAAATTAACATACTCCAGGAGATGAGGTTCACCTTGGGCATCTGGTAGCTCCAGGATTTTTTCTAAAATTTTGTTATCTAATATAATTTCTGTAATGTTCAATAATTTACAGATGAGTGGTGTGTTGTGTGACACAAAGATTCCAATGGAACTGAAAGGAAAATTCTCTAAAACTGCTATGAAATTAGCTGTGATGTATGGATCTGATGTACAAGTAAAAAAAAGAAGGACAACAGAAGCAAATGTCGGAAATAAAAATATTTAGTGGATGAATGTAATGACTAAAAACCATAAAATTTATATAGAGCATTTGAAATTGTCTACTTTCTTGTACATGATGCATAATGTACCAATGCTTGTTCCTTGATTGATATCTGTCAAATGTTGCGATTGGTGTGATTTTAATATTTGTAACATATACATACATTTTTAAAATTTATTAAAATTTCAATATTATTTGTGCCAAATATCTACTACTTTTATCTCCGATACATAAAACTTACTTAACCACAAAAACTAAACCACTAAATGCTAAAATTTTTGACTTTTTAAGATACAATCTTGCGAAATAGGTATTTTTAAATAGAATCTACCTGTTACAATTATTATATTTCTCCCCTATTTAACTAATACTGAGGCGAATACACTAGACGCCATAGACGTCCGTCCACATAACTAAAAATATAAATGTCTAGGAATACATTACGGATACAAATGATTAGTATAGAGAAACTAAAAAATTTACTATAAAGTAAAAAATTCTTGAGTAAAATGGTGTAAAATTTATTAAAAATTTTAAAAGTTGTCCAAAATGGATTTATAAATTTTCAGAAAGTTTTCAGTTCTATCTGACCATCCTTAGTGAAATACTATATACCTATACCTATCTACGTCTGTCATTGAGGATGGTCCGATAAGACTGAAAACGTTCCGAAAATTTATAAATCCATTTTGGATAATTTTTAAAAGTTTTAATAAATTTTATATCATTTTACTGAAGAAGTTTTTACTTCATAGTAAGTTTTATTTATACAGCCAACCACTTCGATTTTTCCTTTTAAATTTTAAACTAAAAATATTTGGCATTTAGTTTGTTTGGCAATATTATCACATAGTAATTAATTAAATAGTCTTCGGTGTTGATTCTTTGACTGTTTCTTTCGTCTCATCTAATCTCTTCTTTTACTTCAGCCTGTATCTACATATTTCTGGACATAGTCCTCTTCCATTTTCTTTCGTATCCAATGTTTACCTGCTATTTCTCTTATGTTATCTATTTACCTCTTTTAAGGGGACCCTTCACTTCGCTTCGTCGTTGTTGGTCTCCATTCTATGATTTTCTTAGTTCACCTTTGTTCTGTGTGTCTAGCTACATGACCTGCCCAGCGTCTCTTTATTCTACTTATTTCTTTTATAATATCTGTAACTTTTGTTCTTCTTTGAATTTCCTCTAATTTTCCTGATTCTATCTCTCAGGGAGATATTGAGCTCTTTTTATTGTTTTAAGTTTGTGTGCAAACAACTTTAAATAATCTGTTATGCAGACGACGCAATACTACTCTCTCAAAGTGAAGATGATTTACAACGTATGCTGCAATAATTTAATATAACCGTCAGAAAATTTAACATGGTAATTTCCCCAAAAAAGACAAAATGCATGGTTACAACAGCAAACTTACTAAGATGTGAATTGGAGCTGGAAGGTCAGATAATAGAATAAGTGATGGAGTTTAAATATCTAGGCATCATATTATCTAGCTACGGAAAGCTCGAAACCGAAGTAGAAGATCAAGTGAATAGGGCAAACAGAGCCGCAGACTGCCTAAATGAAACAAACTGGAGAAATAAAAATATCTGGAAAGAAACGAAAGGCAGAATTTACAAAACAGTCATCAGACCAATAATGGCATACGCGGCAGAAATAAGACCTGATACAGAGAGAACAAAAAGGATGTTATAAACAGCAGAGATAAAAACACTTAGAAAAATTGATGGTAAGACACCATGGGATAGAGTTAGAAGTACAGATATACGATGTAGATGCAAGGTGGAGAACATCAAGAACTGGGTAAGAAATAGAAAAGTAGAATGGAACGATCATATAAGCCGAATAACAACAAATAGACTAGTAAAGACGGCAAGATAAGATAAGACAAGAGAACCAAAATGCGGAAATCACTAGAAGAGTAAGACTGGCATGGGCAGAAAAAATAAAAATAAAGACAAAATGTTTAAACTTTATTTGGTATTGGAATAGAGTAACTGTTTACTATCACGTGGCATTCCTTAGACGTACCTACTTATAGGTATACTAAAGTGCATGAGACTGTGAGTTTACTCCACGAAGTATATACTAGGGAAATATACACGGAGCGTTCCAAACCCTAATAAGGAAACTAGAAAAGGTGAAAATTATTTTTAAACAAACATCCGCTGATCAACTAAGAATATGACATAACTTTCTAACCAGATTTTGCCAGAATGATGCACACATTCACAATACACATACTCCTTGCAGGGTGTAACACTATCATGTCTAGGGGACAGAAAAAGATTTACCTGTCTCTCAAATATATTTTTTTATTTCTTCCATAATTTAGAGACGTTGAGAGTTTAACAATAACAATAAATGTAGAAATCTTTCTTGCTCTCTCTGTCAATACCACATAAACTCTACGTTTAAATAATATTGAAGAAACTAAGTAAAGGTAATATCTGGTAAAAACGTCCCTTTAAACACCGTGTATAAAAGTTTTGGCAACTTTTAGTTTGATTTAAGAATTTAAAATTATGCACAAAACATAAATTCACCAAAATATTAGCTTCTTAAAAACGATAATTCTAGTCGTTGCATATTATAAGTTAGTCTAAATGCCACACACTTGACACACACTTTCCAAATAGGTGTTTTTCCCAATTGAACGCCAATGGCTATTTGCTCTAAAAGCATGTCATGTGGGCATTTTAGAAAAGAGCCATTTTGCCATGTATAATGTTAATGCCTATACACTACACTCACAAGAGGTCAGACTACCTCAGAGTTGGCGTCAAAATGCCAGGTAGTAATGATATTATCTAAATATATGACAGCCTTAACCTTCCCATTGTATTGTTTTCAAGGTAGCTTCCTGCCATAAAAGTATGTGAATGTTGTTATCATAAACTGACCGTTAAGAGGACCTTTCTTTTTATTTTACTTTTCGCCGGGTTTCTGGCACCTTTTTACTTATTGTGGGGCTTTGTTGTCAAACGGTTTATGATGATGTGAGGATAATACGTATATCTGTGTATTACCTGGACGGTTATTTTGAAAGAAATTAATTTCTAAAAATGTTTACTAATAAGTAGGGATAAAAATTGTGAAATATTGAATTCTAGTATTTTATTTTCACATAAATCAAGTCATCCATTCATCAATCACTTAATTATTTTTACTATATAATTCTTTAATTCCAATCTCCATGATTATTGACTGGGTATTTGTCAATTTTATTTGGTCAATTATTTTTATCATGTTAATATTTGATGATTTATAAAATTAGTCCAATACCTTTTCTTCAGTAACTTGTACTAGGACAGACGGGTTTAGTTCCATATTATGAAAAAACCCTGTTGGCAGAATATGGAAAAAAATGGTAAAATCAAAGGAATACATTATTTCCGAAGAATTGATACGCTGTGGTATCGTGATGAAATATATCCGAAATGTGGCCATTGCGGAAGTACTAACACTAAAACAAAAAACGCATGACATCTGAAAATATATAAATAGTCCGGGAAAATAATCCACTGAATAATCTTCTAATTGATTACAAGGTATAATGTTGTTTACGTACAAAAAATTTCTTTCCCTGATTTCTTGTTCGAGGCAACTATAATTCCTATTTTTAAGTATAATAAATCTTAAACATCTTGAAAACTATCACCTCATATTTATTGTGAAGTTAGCTGTCATAAAACTGTTTTGCACGTTCAAATAGATATCGCCATATTTTTATCATAAGAAAAGCCGGTATTACAACATGGAACAAATTGTTTTAAAAACACTTCAAAAATGTTCAGGGACATATGTTACCTTTTATTCAAAACTTCCCAACCCAAAAAAAATCTCTGGTCCGAGTCAATGGTTTCACATTTTCCAAAAGAGTTTTGCGAAACGGTACTACACGAGGATTTACTTTAGAATATTTCCTAAGTCCAACCCTTTAGTCGCAATTAATAATAGTATAAATGAACGCCTATCTACACACTCTTAAACGCAAAGGATTTATTATTTTCAGATCAGAAATATAACATAATCTTCGTCTTATTTTTCAGCCTTTCAGCCGTCTTAAAACTCAGTGACTTTAGTATAGACCATTTCAATCTCAAGATAACGTTCCTCTTAGATTCCTATCTTAAATGATCAAACTACTACAAACAGACATTATTGAAACGAACTTCCTAACGATGCACACATATTTCTGTCATTCACCAATGTTTTATAGATGTAATATCCCAATACTTATCACCCTATACTTTTTTATCGATACATCTAAATGTTACCAATGCATTGAATGACAACTACAAAAAGACACAGATTCAACCGAATTTCCTAACAATCCACACATATTTCTGTCATTCATCAAACTTTTGTAGATGTAATATCCCAATACTCATCACCCCATACTTTTTTATCAACACTTCTAAATGTTACCAATGCATTGAATGCACTACTTACCACAAACCAATAAAAAGATTCTATTTAAGTCCTAGTTATGGTCAAAATAGTTCTATTTTAACTATAATGTAAATGTAACAATGTCTTTTTCATCTGTTTATCATTACATATAATAATAATTATTCATGCAATATGATCAAACGATAAAATAAGATAAGTCAATTGCTACATAAAATATTAAACAAATTAACACTGCTTTTTAGAAGGTCTAATAACTTTGGGACTGAACCTTCCAAGTAGCTCTCTGCCGGAAGTTCTTCGCCTAATGTAAAGAGCAGCACATTTGCCAGGCTGTCACACTGACATAAAATGTGTTCTGCTTTTTCTTCTTCTAGGTTAAAAAATCTGCATAGGTCATCATTTGCCAATCCTATCAACTTCAACTGCCTATTCAGCTCACAGTGCCCTGTTAGCAGACCTACCACGGCTTTGACTGTTTTCCTGTCTTTGCTTATCACCTTATTAAATCTGCCGTAATTTTGGTGAATGTTAGGAATAAACTGTTTCGCCTGTCTTTGTCCTGGTAAATTCCTTCACCATTTCAGAGATTTTTGAGCTACTCATTTTCTTGTAATACAGTTCGGTGTATGGTTCTGGTTCCGCGGACTTTCCTTCTTCTCCTGTGGGTCTAACACACTCTTGAAAAGTACCACTTTCAAGTGGGCTGGTTTCACCTAAAGAAGGTTGTTGCTCTTCTTGAACCTCCATATGTAGGGTTCTCCTGTTTTATTGAAGCGATTTGCTACTGGCTTTTCCTCCAGTGTTTTCGTCTTCCCTTCATAGGATCAGACAGTTAACCTTAGAACTCCGAAAAAGACAACATTTGAAGATTCTGGAGCTATTCACGAGTTTTGGAGTGCATTGAGAAGGTCTATGTCTGAAAGTTTTCTACCCCACGCTATCCATTAATGTGTCCTAAGCTCATGTTTACTTATTCTTACTCTATTATGGATCCTTCTGGACTTGAGACGATTCAGTATGGATTCTTCCAAGGCTTTAGGGTTGGAATCATCGTTTTAGCTATCTCACACTTATGTCATTTGTACAGTTCAGTTCTAGAAAACCCGGCCTGTAGGTGCTCTTCAGGAAGTGAACCTGAAATCCTGTTTCCGGAATTTCTTTAACCTTTAACTAAGATAACTTTTTGGACTGCCTTAAGCTTTTCCACATCCATCTTGGCTTCTGGGAATCCTCTTAGTACTGCCGTAACCTTAATAGAAGTACCTTGCTAAAGGTCACACGGTTCTTGGCGTTTTCCCTTTGCGTTGGCTTTCGGGTGGTCTGCTTCCTTCTGACCTTGACCTTTTTGGATATTTGGCATTCTGGATTTGGATAACAGCCCTTTTGGATTTTATCAATTATAGGTCTTGTTTCACCAGTTTACTGGTTTTGGCTTAAAAATGCCAGATAGCTTTAAAACCTTAATCTCTTCGTCTATAATAATTTCGTTATGTTATCAGTACTCAATACCAAGGTTTTGTTTGAACAGAACCTTCCTAAAATGACAACATAGTATCTAGGGCAAAATGCTGTTTAAATTATAATAAATTGTGTTTGTGTTTTAATGTATGTGACGTCCATAAATTTTAATATCTTGAAAAAACAGCTTTAACAATTAATAGATATTAAAAAAACGTAATAATATATATGAAACATAAAATGTATACATTCCTGGATTTGAGTGAATGGATTCCTTGAGAGGGAAGGAGGTTTTCAGGAAAATCTAAGTTTATAGAGCTTCATTGTATCTGATAACTTCTAGTTTTTAATATAAATAAGACTAACGTGCTGTAGAAGCTAACACTTCCCATATACTTGTACTCACTGGGAACTTGCCGATTCCTGTGTTACTGAGTTCATTCTTAATTTGTACACTACGTGAATGAAAGCATCCACCGCAATAGTTATGTCATCAAGACTTGATGTGTAGTATCGAGAAAAAAAGATTAATAAAGAAAACTTGAAAGAAAAGAAAACAAGAAAGTAAAAAAAGCAGAAAATAATAAAGAAGACATAAAAAAATATGGGAATACATTTAATAGTTTTAATGATTTGATAAATTTACAGATTTGAAACATATAAAACAATCAAAAAATGAAAAAAAGATAATTTTTTAATGGTTATTCAAAAAAAATATGCTCCACCAGCAGAAGTCTGCAACTGAGCAGAAAAAAAACTAGGGTCCACCTAGAACAGAACAAAAATCTGTAAATCAAGCCAGAAGATTTAATTTATATTCAGAAAAACATTAATTTATATACAGACAAAAAATATAGAGGACTACAAAAATATGTGCAAACTATTAGAAAAATATAACGGGAAGAACATGATAGATTGGGTTGCCATTCCATTAGAAGACAGCACCACCAAAAAGTGATAATCAGAGAACCGATGTCAATCAAGAAAGAAGAAACAATTAAAGAGTCTTTTGTATTAAAAGAAATTGAGGCAATAAAAGCAATAAAAATGATCTCAAATAAAGCGGACGAAAAGGACATTATGTATACTAACCGTCCATGAAGATTATATCTTTTGGTACTTGATGCACAAACGACTCATTTCTCTAAATTACATGCTTACCGTCATTTTCGTAGGAGTTCTTATTTTTTTGGTGTTCAAAGTCTTTCTTTGAATGTTTTCTGTCTAATAAGATTTTTTATATATTTAAATTTCTTATTTAAATGGTTTTTGTTTTTTTTGTATTTCTTGTTTTATACATGTGTTAATTATTTGTAGTAAAAGTTATCCCTTGCCTATGTTTGAAATTGATCTACAAATAATAGAAACTAAAGCCTCTAATAAATAGCTCACGAATATCACCCTGTCCTTTATTGATTCCCTCGGCGATCCCCTTCATCATACATTTCTTTAAAAAACACACATGGCCCTCAGCTCGACGTGTACGCATAGGAAACGTACGCAAAGAAAGCAAATATATTATTTTTGATATTCGCCAGAGCCAACACAAGCAGCTAATTGAATTCCCCGTAGGAGGCACGCGATGCTAAATACGCATAATTTGTGGCTCCTCCGATTTTATTGCCCTAATCTACATTATATCAGTTTGCTTTACTTCTATTAAATTTAATTTATTTCTTGTTTGAAGGCCTCCGAGCTTGGGCCCTGTCAGCCACACTTTGAAAAATCTTTATGGCTTTATTTCGTTTTTGACAAAGACGGTGTTGTGTTGTTTTGTCTTATGTATTTATTGGGGAAGATTTATTTCTTCGTGGAGAAAGAAGGCAGTGATGAAGCTTTTTAATTATATTATAATATGAACTTTTACAAAAATCGAAGACCTCGATGCCATGTTTACTAATATCAATACGATTTATTGCGTTCAATTGATCTTAAAAATTCTATTTCTTCTTTCTTGGGTCTATAACTCTAAATTAGTCTTGGTCGTGTTTACTATTTTTCCCCATTCTTGTCGGTCTTGTGTGGTAATCTCTTATTGTTGCATGCCGGTCTTACGTAGATCACTCTTTACTGCATTCTTCCTACTGCATATTTTTCTTGGGTGACTAACTGACCTGAGATGAGGATGGTAGAAAAATAGGCGCAGCACACTGGCAACAGTTGGCAATGGATAGAACTGACTGGCGTAATAGACTTGGGAAGGTCGAGGCTCTTTTATAGGGCTATAGCACCAATGATGATGATGACTAACTGACCTTCTGCCATAGAGCTCTTCCAGAAGGTTGTATTTAGTAGCCTGTCATCTCCACAGAGGCTTGGAGTTCCTGGTTATGTGTTAGTCTCCACTCGTTTGTCATCTTGTCTCTACAAGACCCAAAGATCGTACGGGGGATCTTTCGTTCTAAAACTAATAAAATTGTTGTTTTGCCTTAAAAATTACAATCTTTAATCTGATTTATTAAAAACTAACAAAGGTATTTGGCAACGAGTACATTCACTTTTGTTTCATAAAGATTATTTCAATAAACAACTTGTGAAAGTAAAATTGATAAAATAAACATAGATGGTTGCATTTCGATTTAATTCGAGACTCCCGTTATTATCCTATACGTGTTTCAACTTTTAAATTTCATCAGGAAGACTTTGTGAGAGAACAATTTACACATATAAATCACCATCATTTTTTACTCTTTTCATCGAGTAAAAACAGTAATCGATACAAGAAAAGTATCGATAAGCAAAATAAATATAGATGATATAGATTTCGATGATTGCACATTAATAAATTTTTGATAGTATTTGCATCTTCATCACAGGTTTGTTAAATTTGGTGGAAGTTTAAATTAAATTTAGCATCAAAGTAAAAATGTATGGGTCAAAATCACAAGAAACCACGTATGTCAAGGATAAACTAGCTGAACTGACGGATAGATTAAAGATAGATTCTCGAAATTATAGAGGATTAGCATTTATTATTTATAAAAAAATAAAAGAAGTAGCGGATCAGTACAAAATTTTTACAAATAACATTGTTGATAGAGACGGCAAACTGATGGTCACTGATTTGGATAAAATCGACAGATGGAAATAGAACATTGAGGAACTGTATAATGATGAAAGCCCGATCTTAAAATTAAAGAAGTAGTGACAGGACCTAACATAACTATGAGTGAAATTGAACGAGTAATAAAATTAGCAACAGAAAAGCGACGGGACCTTGGAATCAAAGAAGCACCATTTAGTATTCCGTTTATAGTACAGAGGTTAAAAGATATCGGCGATCCAGTTTATACGTGTTTTATTGAATTTGGGAATACCGTTGAATGCGTAAAACATACTGAAATAATAACCAATATTCATCAGGAAAGTATTGATGATAAAGACTTATACATATATCATTAAAAATTTTTACTGGCATCAACGTGCAAACATCAGGATTAACCAGAATAATTCTGCAGAACTCAAATACGAAATTGGGTAAGAAGGGCTGCATTTTGTCGTCACTAACATTTATCACCTATTCTGAGTTATAATACCACAGGATCGCTTCGAGGTTACCACAGGATAAATGGAAGGATTTAGATGGTGAGGTACACCTTATTTTTATTTAGCAAGACGACTTCTTTATAGTGTATCTTGCAGATGTGTTGATCTGGTAAAAAAGCTTTTCCACGATTTGAGTCTTGGTGCAGTGGGCTGGTAATCGTGAAGTTGATGTGGTGATCTAGGGTTTGCTTCACATCATTAGCTACTTCTCTTCGGATATTAGGTAGAGTAATACGATAGGGTAAAGCTTATGTATGGATGTGTGTCTCACAAATCCACTGATGATTCTTCCTTACTGATTAATAGCTACATCTACGTGTCTATCGTATGTTGATGCTTCCCATACTAGCGAGAAAAGCAAGCATAGGTGGAAATATTTAGAGTGGAAGGATGTGCGTCATATTTTTGGAGAGCTTGTGCGATTTGAAGTAACTCCCAGGTATTTAGGAGAAGTACAGTGTTTAAGGGTTTCATTATACCATTGAATGTTATCAAAAACAACCACTAAAAATAGAAAAGCAGTAGGATCAGATAAATTCACTCGAAATTTCTAAAATGTATGAACAATAACACATGTATACTATGATATTAGGCAAAAGTAGAAATTAGGATAGGTGTTCGACAAGGATGTGTTTTGTCACCCCTTCTATTTAAGCTTTACTCTGAGTATCTATTTAAAGAGACACTGGAGGCTTTTAAGAATGTCAATATGCCGAGCAGAACTGTTCGCGAACCGTTTGTGAACGCTACATTCGTCTATTATATTTATCCTACGACAAATAATTGAAAAGCGTGTCGAAAGAAGTAGAGAGATCCATTTGGTATTTATAGACCTTGAGAAAGCATATGATAGTGTCCCGTTAAAGAAAATGTTTGAGGTCCTCAAAAGGTCCGGATTGGATTCGACGTATATCCGAGCGATATATAAATTGTACGAAAATGCAGTTAGTTGTGTAAAAATTGGAACCAGAACCTCAAATGAATTTAAAGTCACTAAAGGCCTAAAGCAAGGATGCTGTTTGTCACCGACACTCTTTAAAATATACGTCCAAGAAGCATTGAGGAATTGGAGAAATAAATGTAGATTTATGGGCATCGAAGTGGGACAAGAAACTCTGTATACATTGTTGTTTGCAGATGATCAGGTGGTGGTTGCAACCGATGAGGAAGATATAAATTATATGAATCGAAAATTATTTGAGGAATATGCCAAATGGGGGCTTACTGTAAACATAAGCAAAACAGAATATTTAAAAATTGGAGGAAATACCACAGATCTGAGGCTTGAAAACGCAGTCATAAAAGGCTGCAACCAGTATAAATATCTAGGAAGCATCATATCAGCAGATGGCAGAGTTAAGATAGATGTACAAAACCGAATAACCCAAGGGAAAAAATGCATCCGAATACTGAATTCATTACTGTGGTCTAATAAAATAAAGATGCATACCAAACTTCGCGTATACAGAGCAATTGTAGAACCAATTACCACATATGGTGCCGAATGTTGGACGATGACAAAGAATGAACGAGATAAAGTAGACGTTGTGGAAATGGATTATCTTAGAAGGTCATGTCGAGTATCGAGAATGGAAAGAATCAGGAATGAGGAAATACGAAACCGTACAGGAATTAGAGATACTCTTTCAGATAGAATACAAGGAAGGCAATTACAATGGTATGGTCACGTGATGAGAATGGAGGAGGAGCGGTGGCCAAAGAAAGCCTTAATGTATGTTCCGCCAGAAAGAAGGAAAAGGGGAAGACCACCAAATTCCTGGAGAAGAGAAATTACAAAAACAATGCAATCTAGAGGCTTAGAAGAGGGAGATTGGAGAGATAGGAAAAGATGGAAGCTGAAATGCGGGAAGCGGCAATCGCCGTAGGACCCCCGTTATATGATGATGATGATGACATTCGTCTATTTGTACGACGGGACGAACCGCTTGCGAGCTGTTCGTTCGTTGCTCGTCAGGAACCACGGCCTGTCGGTTTTTGGGACGAACACAAAGAATGTTCGCAGTTAAATTTGGACGGTGTTCGAGACTATAAACTGTTTCTGCTAAGTGTGCGATGAGATCATTCGGTTAAACAAAATTGCTGAACGAGCGCGGCTTATTCAAAAGTAACGAGAGAAATTAATAACAGATAATGTAAACAAAATACCGAAATATTTATAATAACGAAGTAAATTAATTCTCGGTTTGTTATTAGATACTTAGGGTATTGGACAGTCGAACATAAACATATTTTCAACGAACTGTTCGCGAACAGCTCACGAGCAGTTCGCAAACAGTTCGGCTCGCATATGTGTACCCGCCTTTAGAACAGCGTTTATAAAGATGATTAAAACTTTCAAGACACATGATTTTGTCAATAAAAGCAAATACCCATCTTCTTTGTAGCTGTATATTTTTGGTTATTCTTTACGGGATAAAATTTTGGACAATAACCGAAGTATTATTTAATAAATATAAGGTTGAATGCTCGAATAAATGAACTTTGATCAGATAAAAGGCATATATCGAGCACAGTTTAATTAAATCTTGCCCAAGTACTTTCGATCCCTAGATCATCTTCAGGGGCATTTCGTCAATTGTGGCCTATCCGGCAAGAACAAGATGTCATAAACATATAAATGTACATTACACTACAATACAAATGGACAAACAAACACTTTAAAATAATTACAGGAAGGCTACATTACTTGAAGAAGCCGGAGACAGAATGGAACTGGCAACAGAAAGTACTTGGGCAAGATTTAATTAAACTGTGCTCGATATATGCCTTTTATCTGATCAAAGTTTATTATTTAATAGTTTTGCGATGTGATGCTACAGAAAAATGCTAAAAATTTCCTGAGTAGTATCGAATAGTGTAGTTAAGAGAAAACTCGATAAGGAATTGTTTTAACTGTGATAAACCGCAAATTAGAGTATATGGATCACATAATAAGAAATTAGCTCTTATGTTGCAAGAAAAAGTACAACTCAGAAGAAGTCCCAGCAGACGAAAAATTTTCTGGCTCTATATTCTTAGAAGGTGGTTTTAACTATCCATAACATCTGTAGCGGCTATGCATCTTAAGACGAAAACGATGGTCAATCCTGCATTTTTAAATATGAAGCTCTATTATATAGCTATTAAGACGTCTTACTTACTGCTGTTTAATTTTGAGTGTCTATTTTTATTTTATATTAAAAACATTTTTGTGTTGTCTTAGTTAGTTTAAAACAAGACATTGACTCAACGCTTGACTAGTTTGTCGTTATCTTTATCTGTAGATATAAGAGATCTGCGAAAAAGAAAAAATTCGCGCTCCCTCTATGAAAAAGTAATGAAAATCGTTCAAGATTCCATCTTCTAAAATTTAAAATACACAGCGCATAATCAATTCTAATTACAGACGGGGAGCAGTATAAATATTAGAAGTTCGATGCAAGGCACTCTCATTTTCTTAATCACCAGCCTTCCGAATGTTGGGCATAACATTGAGCAGATAAGACGTGAGGGGGAGTGAGGAGGTGGGCGAAAAGAAGGGGGAAAAGAACGAATCCGGCCCGGCATTTCCGCAGTTAGTTAGAATACATGCATAAATTAAAAACGTAAAACATCAATACTTTCTTATTAAACGTCACCCCCACCCCACCCTCTTAATGACAATCAAGCGGGCTGGGAACGTATGTGGATGGAGAAAGGGGAGAAAAATAAAACGAGGCATGCAGGGGCGGCGGGTGTTAATTTAAATTTTTGAGCGCACAGCTTAAAGGGCTCGATCAAGATTGTCACTGTTGTTTTTAAGAAGGGAGATGGGATAATGGGTAATGTAGGGAGGGGTTAAATTCACCAGAAAACTCACTCGAGGAATGATGAGATGAAATATCGCGGGATTCGTTCCGATTTTATACTTTTTGTCGTACAGACAGACTTTTGAATGCAAAAATGAACAATAGGGGTAGATATACACTTCGCCCCCTTCATCACTCAAAAAAATGTGAGAAACCTTATATTTTTTAAAATCGGGATTTAAATTTTAAAGACCCTATGGAGTATTTTAAACCAATTTTCCATCAGTAGTAAAAACATTTTAATTATTACAAAAGGATGATAAAAAGAAGAGAAATATCTTCTCAGACACTATCTATCACTGACACTTAAAATCTTTGCCAAACTAAGAGCTTCCGAAACCAAACTCCATTTGTTAACCATAAATGGTAAAAAATTAAACAAGACATTGTTATTGATGTATTGGCTGAACTCTTTAATTGAATATATCAATTTACCACAATCCCCACATAATAGCTGCAATCTTCCTTTGTAGAAATCTCCAAAAAATTTAAGTGCAACAACTTGTTTAAAAAATTTTTATTTCAAATCCTTTATAAAAGGTATATAATAAAATGCCCAAACGGGCTATATCACAATTACATTACAGAACGTTTTCAGAAAGTTAATTTCCATCATCAGTGTAACCTGAAAGTATATAACCACTTTAATTAAAAAGAACGTAAAATTTAAAATGTTGGTTAATGTAATGTAATGTAAAATGTAAATTAAGGTTAATGCAAAATGTGGTTAATACTTACGAAGTATACATGCCATGAGCCACTAAAATACACTCAGGTGCAAAAAAATCGATCCATGGGTATTATTTGCTGAAAAAAGAAAACGTGTGAAGATATTAGTTTTAAATCAGGTATATATGTAAAAGTATATGTTAGATTAAAATAATTTTTACAGATTATCCAAAAAAATCATTTATTTATAAAGACATAGGCCAAAACTCAAAAATACAAGAATATTCAAAACTTTCTGAAATTAAGAAAAACATTGATAATAAATTAATATCTAGTGTTTCCCCCTCGGGCCCTTATAACAGCCTGTACACGTCTAGGCATTGAGGTAATTAACCTCTGGATATCAAATTGATCCAATTGGTCCCATATTTCTTGAAGAGCCGGCTGTAAGTTCAGCCAAGTTGTTTGGACGGGGTACTCGTGCTCGAAGACGTCTTCCCATCATATCCCATAGATGTTCTATGGGATTGAAATCGGGACTGCAAGCTGGCCAGTTCATACCGACAATGCCCACCTCCTCTATATATTGGTTGACGATTCTAGCATAGTGGACGTGCGTTGTCGTCCATACAAATAAAATTAGGTCCAACGAAAGGAGCAAAACGTACCACATGATGATCTAAAATACTTCTGCACTGCTTCTGGGCTTCTGAACTGATACCAGCCCAAACCATAACGGAGCCCCCCGATAACTTATTCTTTCCGCAATATTACATTGAAAATATCGCTCTCCGTGTCTTCTCCAAACCCTTTCTTGGCCGTCTGGTGACCTTAGACAAAATCTGGACTCATCTGAGAACAATACATTGCTCCAATCTGCATCACTTCAGTTTTCATGTTCTCTTGCAAAAGCAAGGCAAGCTCTGCGATGTTCTATGGATAGTATTGGAGATAGGACTAGTCTTCTGGATAATAAATTACCTTCTACAAGTCGTCGACGAACTGTCCATCTGATTACATCCACATTTCTCACTTCGCTCAGACGATTTGCCAGTTCAACTGAAGTTAGATGCCGATTTATCAAACATGATGAAACCAGAAATCGATCATCTCTTTCGGATGTTACCCTTCTACGACCTGATCCTGGTCTTCTTGTGAAGTTGGTACTTTTAGCGACCGGTGTCGCTAAAACGCCAAACTGCTCTTTGAACACCCAACGTTTCAGCTGCATAATATTGGCTACGACCATCTTGAACTAAAGTCACCGCCCTTGCAGCATCTGTCGGAGTTGGAGACATTTAGGAAGGATAATTAAATAAAAATATAACACGTTTTAAAAGTAAAATCACTACACTAGTATGGTTGTTGAATTAAAAACAACATTCAATAAATACCTACTTGCTTCAGACCCTTTTTGACAAAAACCTGAAATACCAATTTGTTTTAAGAAATATAAAAAGCAATATTAAAAATATTATTTTATTTCTCGTATACGAGGGTGCAACTAAATTTACATACGTATCTCTAAAATTATACAACTTCAAATAAATAAGAAATAAGGAATGGATCGATTTTTTTGCACCTGAGTGTATATGGGTAAAAACCCGTTATATGTTGTTAATTTATAGTTATGTTACATTATATATTATTACAAATTAGGATGTTCAAGTTACCGTTGGAATTGGTAACATGGCGACGTATATATAGGTTACATGGTCCTGAGACAAAGTGTCTTCGAGGACCTGTTGATAACAACTGATAAAAATGACAATATTGACATGTTAGGACGGATGTCGGAACAAAGCAGTCAGTGCAACTTACGGTAGTTGTCTAAAAAGACAGAAGCCAGCATTATTTAAAATTGAATAAGCTAAAATTATAATAATATAACAGTATCAACAATCAATGTTGTAGTCTATAATGTGAATTTGTCCTATATTTATGTTGAAAAACATTGAAAAAAATTGTTTTATAAATTAATGTAGTTAGAATGAAGTACGTGAAATTTTATAGGTATCGATAGGCAACCAACTATACATGTGTCTAAATTGATTTGTTCTTAACTAAAGATTTTAAAAACAGGCCCTGTATGTTATGAAACATTTGGTACCTAGGAAATGGTAAAAAAGACATATTATGTAGGAAGATGGTTCTATAAAATTTATTGTTGAGGAGTAATACAGTAAATGATATGTTTGAATGTGCTGTTGAGATGAAATTTGAATATGATACGAATGTTTTTGTAATGTAATGTTCACGTAGTACTTAACTTACAACTTAGTTGTAAGTTATAAGTTCATGAACATAAATTGCTGGTTCGGTGTGAAGAATATAGATGGTCAGTTGTTTTTGTGTGTTGAGAAATATAAAAAGGATGAGTTGTAAGTTTGAGTTTAATTTAGGTAGATGAAGTTAATAGGCTTTTAGTGTGTATTGTAAAGATATGTAAAAGCTGCAAAAGTAGTTGGGTTTTAGGGGGCTCTGTTCAATTTACTAAAGATATGTGATGTTTTAATATTATTGTGAAAGGAGAAAAGACTTTACAAGAGGCTGAAGTCTCCAGAGATCCGAAACCAAACCCTGAGGGAAAGTGGATGAGTAAAATAAGGTGTAGTAAAAACAATATGAAAATGTGATGATATGTGGTTAAGTAGGTAAAGATGTATGCTTATGAAAAATTTTTGAAGGGGAAGTGGAATAATCTGCTCTGAATTTAGTTTGTAGAAAAGGAGCATGGAGAATATTAGGTATGGGGTCAGACTTAACGCTTAGATTCCTAGAAAGAAGTGAGGAAAGAAGGGGAGTTGGAAATATTGAAAAAAGTTTGAGAGGACTAACGAAGATTAATAGGTGATAGGAGAAGAACGAAAAATTTTAATAATAATGAAGAAGTAAAGTAAGAATGTGGGTTATGAGAATAGTTGACGATAGAGCGGAAGGAAGTCTCGATTGAATAATTTCTAGGTCTTTATATAAGTCTAGTTTAAGAAAGTTTTTTATTATGAGTAAGTGAAACGTCTTCTGGGATATTAAGGGTGTGGTTATTTTGTTTAAGATGTTAAGAGAAAGTGGAAGTGTTTTCTCTTTTTGTGTGCTCTAAAGAGCGTGAAGACAATGATCTACATGTTCTTCCTATGTAGGTGGCATAACAATCAGAACATTTTAGTCTATAAACACCACTACGGTTCATATAATTGATGGGGTCTTGTTTAGGTAACAAAACGATAGCTTTGATGAAATTCCCAAAACAGAAATTAAAAAAAAAATTGGTTTGGGTTCGGGTTTATATTACCTCGCGTGTTCTTATTTTTCTACTTTGTTCGTTGTTCTCATTTATCCAAATTCATAAATACTTGTAGTTGCTAACTGTTGTGAATTGTCTCTTTCCTACAACATAAATAGCGAGCCAGAAGTTGGAACTGGTTGAATATGAAGACTTTGATTCAAGAGGTCTTCGTCGAAACAATTTCCAAGTCGAGTTGGTAGTAAATACTATTTGTTAAGTTTAAAACCACTTTATTTTATGTAGTACATAGAATTTGGGCATTCAGAAGTGAATATAGAATGAGTGAATTGCCGCTCCAATCCAACAATTTATAGAAAAGCACAAACCGCCAGTTTTAACAGCTTTAACGAATTTTCATAAATTGGGTTATTTCTTGACATAATTTCAGCAAAAAAAAGTATTTTTTGTCATATATTTACTATAAAAATTCATAAATAAAACAATAAACCAAAATATTTATTATCTTGTGACTAAGTACTCCAGAAACAATAAAAATGCATCGATACACTCCTGACTAGATAATATACCTGTTTTCTAGTGCAATCAATTTGGGTGTATTCCGATAAATAAAACTTTATGACCAGGTGTAAGTTTGCAAACAAGAATAAACGAGGGTAACGGAAATTTTCGACTGCTTTTATTTGAGGACGGAGTATATCCACGGAAATATGATAAGAGATATTTTAAATTGTTAATTGTAAAAAAAAAGAATAAAAATTTTCAATGTTATATTAAGACTTTAACAGTTATTCTTTCTTTTTGGCCTTTTTACCTTTTTTTCTTTTTTGGGTAACGTCCCTTGTATGTCACTGTATGTCGCTTTTTAATGATCACGAATTTATTTTTCTTTACGTTCATTTCTAATCCGTTCTGAGCACTACATCCTCGGCTACAATCACGCTTTTTTAAAAATAAATTTGCTTTAAGGGTTAAATAATAGTGGAGACAACTCTCAATTCCGTCGAATGCCTTTTTTAATGTCTATGTGTTCTGTTTCATAATTGTCAATTTTGACGGTCGCTTTTTGATTTCAATACAGGTTAATTTTGATACGTGTCTCGAGTATCCACATTCTTTTCTTAGCAATTCTATAAGTTTCTGATGCCCTACTCTGTCATTTTAAGTCACCTAAAATTTGCCGATGACATAGTACTTATAAGTAACAATACAGAGGAACTACTTTACATGATAAAAGAGCGTAAACAAGAATCCGCGAAAATCGGTTTAAAAATTAATGTAAATAAAATAAAACTGATGTCAAATCAAAATATTACAATAGAATTAGATCGAAATGAGATTGAAAATGTCGAAGAGTATATGTACCTGGGTCACATGATCAAACCAGGCAACAGAATCAATCGACAGAGATAACTAGTAGAATCCGAATGACTTGGGCCGCAGTAGAAATCCTCAGTGTTGTAATGAAAAAAAAAGATACCAATAAATTTAAAGAGAAGGGTATTAACAATTATTTCCTACTAGTTATGACCTGTGGAATATAGACCGTGTCATTTAAAGAGCTATCAGCCAATAGATTAAGAACAACACAGAGAGTCATTGAATGAGCTATGTTAGGAGTTTTTCTGAGAGAACAAACATAAAATGAGGACGTGCAAAGCATGACGAAAGTGGAAGATGTAATTTGAAGAATTGCGCAAAATGGAATGGAGCTGGGTAGAACACGTGGCATGACCAAACAACGAAAGATGGTCGAGAAACATTATATACTGGAGACCACGTGAGCACAGTGGTAGTAGAGGAAGATCACAAAAACAGTGGCTAGATGGAATCAAAGCAAAAGTGGGAAGAAACTAATACCAAATAGCATAAAACAAAGAAGAGTGGAGAACTCATGAAGAAGCCTTTGTCCAGAAGTAGAGCAAACAGGCTGAAGAGGAAGACGAAGACTCGAATCGAATGGCTTCTGAAAATCAATAAAACAAACATATATATCCTGATTCATATATATACATCTTTGCGCCAGCACATTAAAAGCAACAAGTTCTTCTCTCGTTTCCACTTCTTTTTTGAATCCGAACTGGGTATCATCTCTATCATCTTCCAGTTTCTTGTAGATTTTTACGTGTACTATTTTCACGCAGATTTTAAGTGTGTGTCTTATTAAAGATGATGTTCTGTATTGTAAACATCTTGCTGAATGGCTTGTCTTTGGTAGTGTAAGAAAGACGGTCAATAACCATTCTTGCGTGATCTCACGTGTTATGTAGATTGTGTTAATTAGATTTATGAGTTCATGCAGGGTTTAATCATCAACGCATTTGATTATTTCAGCAGGTATCCCATGTGGACCTGTTGTTTTTCCATTCTTTGCATTCCTAATTAATTGTTCAAATTCTGCCATAAAGCAATTGAAACTTTGTATTCATAATTACCAAATTTTTAATCGGACTGAAATCACCTCTCTTACTTCTTTCGCCCAAAGCAAATTTCTCAACACATCCGTCGACTTTTTTTTCAATCTTAGCATCAAAGTCCTCCTCCCCTTCTTATATGACTGATGGTGATTACATAGAGGATAGCCCGGATTCGATACCTAGCATGGATACCGAAAATTTGTCAATTACTGATTTAACTAGGTAATAAGTAGTAATTCAGTTTATTATCTTTAAGTGTATTATCTAAGTAAAGTATCTTTAAGTAAGAACAACCAGCACCTCTATAACCTTCTTAACTGCTCAAATCTAGAGAAGGACTTCACGTCTACAAAAATAAATCTGGCTAATGATCGAATCATCCATGTAATGGAGTATTGAAAAAATATAGCTACTGGTCTCTTGTTTATTCCAAGGGCTACCCATTTCCTCTCTTTCGCATGTATACTGAAATATATCGATTTTGGGACTAATATTTTGTAACATCCTAGATAATTGAAATAACTATATATATATATATATATATATATATATATATATAGGGGAGAGTAACCTACAACGGGACGGTAACCTAAGATGAGACACGTAATTTGCCCGTCTATTCTGTGAGGCTACTGACATCTACCGTCCCGTGCGGAAACCTTCCTTCAGTATGAACAAGTTTTACGAATATCGGCCATCATCGATCTCGCAGTGTCCTGTGAGAAGCCGTTGCTTGTTATCGTGCCATTCGTTAAAATATTCTGGTTTATTCGAGGCGTGTTTTTACTCGGAAAATGTAAGTGCGTTTTATTTCTTTATTTGGCATAACATTAGGTACTTTATACTGTACATATTGCTATGGTTGCATGATTTTATTTTCGACTGCTGATAAGTAGGGTTATGAAATTTTTTTGTATATTCATTATTCCTAAGATGGGACAGAAAGAAGTTTCCTAAGTCGAGACGTCCCATCTTAGGTAACTTATTCTATTTTCTTCTCTTATATTTGGTATGCATTACAATAAAAATAAAACATATTTTTATAAAGTGTTATCGGTTAGTAGGGTTATTTAAAGAGTTACTATGTGAATAGTAAACAGCATTTTTTCTTGTTTCTAGATGCCCAACTTAGAAAAATACAAATATGTTAGAAAAACCAATCGCGGCAAGTGGTCTCAAACAGATATGTCGCAGGCGATTGTCAAGGTCCATAAAGGAGAGCTTTCCATCAGAGACGCGGCAGAACGTTACAATGTGCCAAAAAGTACCCTCGCAAGAAGAACGGGAAATAAAAATAAAACGGTACAGAACAGCGAAAAACATCTGGGCAGATTTCGTAGCGTTTTCAATGAACAGCAAGAACAGGAAATTATAGCATACGTTTTGGAAATGGAATCAAGATTCTTTGGAGTTTCCTATAAAGAACTTCGTCGATTAGCCTTCGATTTCGCTGCAATTAACGGCATCCCCAACAACTTCAACCAAGTGACAAGAATGGCTTCCAAAAAATGGCTCTATTGTTTCCTGTCCCGTCATTCGAACATTTCTCTTAGAAAACCAGAAGCAACGTCCTACGCAAGGGCGACGGGCTTCAACAAAAATGCTGTCTCGACATTTTTCAAAAATTTAGAAGCCATCTTTGCCAAGTATGATTTGTCTCCTAATCGAATATGGAATGTGGATGAGACAGGAGTAACAACAGTACAAAAGCTGTCTAAAGTACTAGCTCAGAAAGGTAAACGACAGGTAGGAGGGCTAACAAGTGCCGAACGAGGAGTGAACACCACACTCGTCTGTGCAATGAGTGCGACGGGAAATTTTCTAGCACCAGCATTTATTTTTGCTCGTAAGAGGATAAAACCTGAGCTTATGGATAATGCTCCCAATGGAAGTGTAGCATTTGCTCAAGATAAGGGCTGGATGGACCGCGACGTTTTTTTGAAATATTTGAAATATTTTGTGGATAATGTAAGACCTACTGCCGAAAAACCAGTCCTATTAATATTAGACGGTCATGTCTCGCACACCAAAAGCTTAGACGTAATCAATTTTGCAAGAGAAAACCATCTTATCCTTTTAAGCTTGCCTCCTCATTGCACGCACAAAATGCAGCCATTAGATGTGTCATTTTTTAAACCTTTTATGACATTCTACGACGCTGGGCTAAATAGATGGATGAAAAACCACCCTGGACGTACTTTTGGCATATATCAGGTTGCTGCAGCGGTAACTGATGCTTTTTCACAGGCAGCCTCTGTTAAAACTGCTATGAATGGTTTTAGAGCAGCTGGCATATGGCCATACAACCCCGACATATTTCAGGAATACGAATTTGCCCCAAGTAAAACGACAGAATTACCTTTGGAAGAAAACGACAGAACTGAAGCCCCTCCCCCTCTAGTTATTGAAAGTAACACCAATGAAGTGTCCATTCTGGGTAAAGATCAGTCACTAAATATCCCGAATAAGAAAAAATCAAAGGAAAACGCCGGAATCTTAAATAATCCACAACCTTCAACATCAAAAATCCAGGACGAAAGTGAAAAATCTCAGAAAAAGCATATCAGCATATTGCAGATAAGTCCTGTTCCAGTAGCCCGGAGCAGAAAAAAGAAAATGAATTCTAATAGGTCCCTACCATCAACCATTCTTACTGAGTCTCCGTATAAAAATGAACTTGAAGCGAATGAAAATACAAAAAATAAAAGTGGAAAAGGCAAAAGAAAGCTAGACTCAGAACAAAAAAAAGAGCGCGAAGAAAAGGAGTTGTGTGCAGTGTGTAAATGTATTTACGCATCTAGCAAAGAGGACTGGTATCAGTGCAAAAACTGTTGCCTTTGGGCAAATGAAACTTGTGGAATTTTAGATGAACTTTATTTCACATGTATCAACTGTTGTACTTAGTGTCCCTTTTTGAGTAACCCCATGTCCCATTTTAGGATATAGGTTGCCTAAAATGGGACATTTGCAAAGTTTTTTGCATTTTAAATTAGAAAAAAAAGTTTTGTTTTTTTACATATTATCTATGAAAATGTTTCTTGTCAATGTTATAAAGTTTCTGTTTCCATATTTTGTTTTTTCATTTGCCTTAATGATTGTTTAAAATTCGTTGGAACAAAAAAAGTGTCCCATCTTATGTTACTCTCCCCTATATATATATATATATATATATATATATATATATATATATATATATATATATATATATATATATATATATATATATATATATATATATATGTTATGATATGTAAAATCGAGAAAAATATTGGTTTGTTTAAAAATATTTCAAAGTTCAAAAACATTAAAATAATTCAGATAAGTAGGATAATATCCAACAAACATTTCGAAGAAGGAAAGTTATTAAATTCTTGGATTATCTGTACTAAACAAAATGTAAGCTTTGCATAAATTATTTCTTTGTTATACTTGAGTGACCCGCATAATTTTAAGTGAAATCCAAAGACAATTGAACGGGGTTTTCCAAAATACATTAATGCAGTGATTAGAGACAAATAGAAGAGATTTTAGAAAGAGGTTTTTGTTAGTTTTTAAGAATTATAGAAAATATTATTTGTAAATAAGTTTTAGGAAATTTTATAATTATAGGTAAAAATTTGTTTGTTATCGAAATGAAAAAATGGGGGAATTGTGACGAGTTTTGATTGGCGGAGATTGAAAAAGGTGGGATAAGTATGTAGGAAAAAGTTTAGCGAGATTGAGGAGAGAGAAAAGATAATCAGTTGGTTTTCCAAGTCTGTAAGACGAACAGTGATTGTTCTCTGGTGGTTCCCAAGAAGTAGCAAGCAGTAGTGTTGAATGTTAGTGAGTTTTTGTGGAGTTAGTGTATCTGACAGAAGCTGAAGCAGCAAAATATTGTAAGTCATATTTTCCTACTTATATTCCAAGAGTCACTGTTCAGGCCAACGAGAGATTCAGTTTATCGTAAAGAGAAGATATTCCAAGAGTCATTTTTCACTCGGGCCAACGAGAGATTCAGTTTATCGAGAGGAGAAAGGCTATCATAATTTGAATGATTGTTGCTTTTGAAGGAGATCATTAAGGACGATATACTTGCAACAATCTGTTGTAAGATTGCTGATTATATAGGGAGCGGTTGAGAGGAGATAATACAGTCTACAAGGAACAAGGATTTGGACCACTCATCATCAGAGAGAGATATTTTTGTTTTCTGCAGTTTTTTTCTTTTATTGATAACACAATTTTTACACGTAATTTAGAAAGGATATAAATATTTTGATTAGGAGAGTTAGAATAGTTTGGGATTTTGAGTTTTCAATTAATATTGTTTGTACCATTAATTTTGATTGTTCACGTACGGAGAACAAAATTTTGAGAATCCTTATATGAGATTTGTTTATTGAAAACTTTTGAGTGTGAATTATTTCATTATTTTTATTTCAATATATAGTGTTAGATCATATGTGTTTTTATTATTCCGGTATTCTCTGGACCTTACCTTTCACATGTAATAGCATAGATATTGAAGCACGAATTTAACCCTGAGATAAAAGAATTAAAAATTGTGATAGAGTCATAATCATATCATTTAAATAATTTTAATTAATCAAAAAAATTAATTAGCTAATTATTGCTTGGCGCACCAAGACTTTAAATATCACAATAATATATATATATATATATATATATATATATATATATATATATATATATATATATATATATATATATATATATAAGGAAGTAAACGTTAAATTACGTTGTCAGCAACTGGTGTCATACTTCTGGTTCATTATATATATATATATATATATATATATATATATATATATATATATATATATATATACATTTGTTTCTGGTAGTGAAGTGTTCCTAATGGTTCATTGTTTTTTTTGCCGGGACCGATCACCGTCGAGTACCTTTCCCATTAATTCAGAAAATAGCAAATTATTTGTGCACGATTACCTTCAACCCCTTCATGGTGTTATTCGCCCCTGCACTGATAGTCCCGACGCGAATCCATCCTAGGACGGTCGTGAAAAGAGAGGGAGGAGAGGGAAAAGAAGACCGATGTGCGCTAAGAATAAGAATACGTGCATTAAAAACGAACATCAATACTTCCCTTATTAAAACTCCCTTATAATGACAATCAAGAAGGCCGCGGAGGCAGCGAGCGTGTGTGAGAGAGAGGAGGGGGTGGAGAGCGGTGGAGGGGGTCGGTGGTCCGGAGGGCGAAGACGCAAGGAGAGGAGATTCTTCGTTTATGCACGGTCGTCCGCGATAACGATTTTTTTGTTAATTATCAAGTCGCGTATGAGACACAGTAAGGGTGGGAAGGTGGTGGGCGACGACGAAGGGTGAGAGGGAAGCGGGACTCCTGCGAATTTCATACGCTTGGGAATTCGTTAAAAGTTGTAAGTCTTGGAGTGTGTAGCTCAGAAAGGAGGCATAAATGAATATTTAGAAAACACTGGAAGGTTTTCGCTCTGTTTTTTCTTTATCTGTGGGATTTGAACGGTTGTGCTTCGGGGACTTCTGAAAATAGCGATTATAGAATTGAGTTCCGCGTGCATCAAATTCAGCCAATTACTAGTAGGGGAATGGTCTAATCTAATTACATAAACTTGACGCAATGTTAAGCTATTTGAGAATTTAAAGCCTATAAAATGCATAAACATACTTACAATATTTTTAGTACTGTTTTATTATAGACACATCGAAAACAATCGTAATTACTAATTAGAGTGGGCTATGCAGTCAAGTACATGATTGTTTTAATTTCTTGTGGGAACTGAGTTTGATATGATATACTGTTATGTTTGAAATTCTGAGTATTTTTAAGGTTAATTCTTAAACTTCACTCGGTTGCTGCAGAGTTGACAGTACTTCCAAGAACTGCAAAACATAATAAATTCGGTATTTTTTCATAGTGAAATGTTTAATTTAAATCTAAATGTTTGCAAAACTAAATTTCTAGTACTTTCAAAGACACCGATAAATGTACATTTGTATGCCAGGGACAAGTAACTTCCACAACATATTTAGGAGCAAATATCAACTGCCAATCTAACTTAAAAAAAGTAACACTAACAAGAAAAATATATATAAAAAAAGAATAGATGCCTTTGAGACGTATATATACAGACATATGCTAAGAATTTCATGGATAAAAAAGTTACCATCCGCCACCATTACAAACTGCTGTTCCTGAGTCAACTTCAAAATTTAAATTATCATTATTTACCTGTAATTTTATGATAAATTTTTCTCTGTATTGAGAGTGTTCGCTTGAAATATATAAAACTTCATCCAATTTGTATTTGGCCAAATACAAATTGATTTCGTAAGGCTTTCTTTTGGTACTCACCAAAGTTGCAAGTAATTGTCAATCTTTGTAGGACTGTTAGGTAATCTTTTACACTTTCCCCTTCAATTTGTTTTCTCTGTAGGAAACGAAAAATTTCTGCTATTTCTAGGGGCTCTGGATTGTAATGCTCTTTCATAATATTCACCACTTCATCATATGATTTCGCATCTGGTGTTTGAGAAGATAACTTATCACATAATATATCGTACGCTTCTAGTCCCATATAATGTAAGAAGTAAGATGATTGCTTACCCTGTGGGATGCCGAATACTTTAAACGCACTTTCCAACCTCATCAGCCATCTATCGAATTTCTTTGATACGTCGTACGATTCTATGGAAAATACGGTCTGTACTGTATGATGGACCGTCTCAGCTAGTCCGCCTTGGTTTGGGGTAACCCACATGTCTACACTATTTGGCATTTTCCAGGTTGTTTTGCACTGGGGTAATTTATAAAAAATATAAACGTAATTCGCTCCGTCCTCGTCGCCAACATAGTAGTTGATGAATACCCATTGCCCACAATTGAGGAGTTATTTTCTTTCATGGCGGGAGGTGAAAAATTCACAAACATTGATCTGAAATAGGCTTATTTGCAAATGGAAGTAAGAGAAGAGGATCAAAAATATTTGACACTGAGTACTCCAAAAGGACTTTTCCAAAGTACACGATTATTGTATGGATTAGCCAGCGCCCCAGCAATTTGGCAAAGGGAGATTGAAAACTTACTTAAAGATATACAGAGGGTATCTGTATTCCTGGATGATATCAAGATTCTTTATCTAGTAATGATGTTGCGTTATGTTTATAACAAAATATTACAGGAACTACATACTGCTCATTTTGGGGCAGTGAAGATGAAATCTCTTGCACGAAGCCACTGTTGGTTGCCAGGTATTACTAAAGACATTGAAATATTGTGCAAAAACTGTTCTGTTCCACCCATGGTAGACACCTACAGCACCATTTGAGCGTGTCCATATAGATTTTGCATGACCTTTTATGAATAAATATTTTTTAATACTTGTGGATGCATATACTAGGTGGCCTGAAGTACATATAGTAAATGATATGACGAGTAAAACTGCAGTAAATGTTCTAAGGAAGATCTTCACAACTTTCGGGATTCCATTTTACTTAGTATCAGATAACGCCCAAACTTTTGTTTCATATGAATTCAAAAGATTTTTGAATGAAAATGGTGTTTTACATCAATTAAGTGCACCATACCATCCTGCTACAAACGGTTTAGCAGAGAGATATGTACAAACTGTCAAGCAATCTTTGCGTAACCTGAATTTTAGTACAGGTGATAAAGAGCTAAAGTTAAATAAATTTCTATTTCAATATAGAATTATACCTAATATTACTACAGGTTTAAGTCCTTCAACCCTGATGTTTGGTAGAGTGATACGGTCAAGGTTAGATACTTTTAAATCAAAAGTTGTTTGTGACAAAGCTCAAGATGATAGTTACAGGGTTTTAAATGAGAGGGAAAGAGTGGAAGCTAGAGATTATATACATACAAACAAATGGAGATTTGGATGGGTAGTAGAAAAACTGGGAAAGCTGCATTATATAATCAAATTAGATGATGGCCAGTATTGGAAACGACACATTAACCAGTGAGTGGTTATAGAGTCAACTCCAAATAGTGATAATACCAATATACCTGAGGTACAATCAGAACGAATAGATTACCTTCTCATAGTCAAGGTGATTTAAGTATCATTTCCTCGCCTTGCTCAGATGTTCCTTTGCGCCGTTCCAACAGAACAATAGTAGCACCAAAAAGGTTAGATTTATAATGGTATCATAGTATTACATTTTAGGGGGGGAAGAGTGTTATATCTTCTATAACATTACAAACTGCTGTTCCGGCCTACACCTACGGAACACACCAAATGTCATAAGAGGACATGCTGTCATTGTTCTGCGGGTGGAGTTAACCTATATTCATTGTACTACATTATTTATCAAACAAATATAAGACGTAATTTATCAATCAAATGCTTTATCGTAGTCCGCAAAGTGTTTTTATAACTAATAAGAGGTCGTTTGTACCGTTATATGATCTGAAACCTGCCTGCTATTTAGGGTGATACTAAATACGGAGTTACTTGGCTAGAGCACTTGAACATCCTTTAGAATTTTTTACGAATGAGATCAACATATATCCAATACACACAACATATTCATATCTATACAAAGAGATGTTAGACAAGGAGATACGATTTTGCCAAAGCTCTTCAACCAAGTACGAGAAAACATTTTCAAGAAACTAGAATGAGAGGAATATGGAATTAGCAGTAACGGAGAAAACTTAAAGTACCTAAGATATGCAAACCATATCGTCTTTATACCAACAGACAAAAAACAATTAGATCCAATAGTGCAACAATTAGACCAAGAAGCCAGAAAAAATTGGATTGAATATGAGTTGTGACAAATCAAGAAGAAGGGTTAAAAATCCCAGTTAAACAAAACCAACTAGAAGATGGTAATGAATAAATATATTTGGAACACAATAAAATTAAAATAAAGATAACCAAACTGTAGTAATAAGCGAACGAGATTGGCATGAGCTTCGTTTGGTAAACTTAGCTACATTTTGAGAAATAAAAAGCAGCCTCAATAACTAAAAACGAAATTGATCATAAAGTGCATCCTTCCCATAAGGATGTCAAACTTGGACATTCACAAGAGATAAATATGGATAGAATAGTAAAGACACAAAGAGTAATGGAAAGACAAATGATCAACATACGAATATCAGATAGAAGGAGAAACAACTGGATAAGAAACGTCAAAAAAGTTAAAGATACTACACAGTCAATAGCAAAACTAAAGTAAAAATTCCCCTGTCATACTAATGGACAAAAAGATGAATGATGGACCAAGATTTTTACAGATTGGAGATCTTGTGTAAGGTAAGTGTAACGAAATCTTAAGAAATCTAATAAATTGTGATAAAATCAAAGAAAATTGTTTTACATGCATTCCAATTAAAATTAGGCCAATGCCGAATGTGATATTGGTAAAACATTAGTTAATAAATCAGTGATAAATGTTATTGTAACTAATCAAATGTTTATTATAACCAGCCTTATAAGTCATATATTTAAAAGCGACGAATAAAAATACAAAGCGTTCATATTTCAACCCAGTGTTGACAGTCGGAATGCAAGTCACATTGAAGTTTGTAATAAAGCAGAAATATGTCTTTCTCTTGGTGAAAATGTCAACCAAACCCCCAGCTGCGCTAGAATAGTGTAAGCCCAACGCCTCATGGTGATCCAGTGCCAGTCTGGGGCCACATGGTGACCGTGACAATAAAGAACAAGCAATAAGAAAAGAAAAGAGAAGAAAACAAAAGAAAAAAATAGTAACTTAAAACATAAACCAAATATTGGAGTGTAGTATCCATTCCCATACTAGATGTTTTAGTAGCTGTCAAATGGAACTTGCAGTACAAGTATAGAAATGGAAGTTACTTCGGTTGGATCCCACTTTACAAAATGTGTTTAAATTGCAAAAGGAATTTGCAATTTTTGTACCAAATAAAGTCAATGGAAAGAATACATTTCTTCACGATACTTTGCTACAGTGAAGTGCGATTCCCGACAATTGTCTTTGTCAGAAACTTCAGAAATAGAAAAAGATAAAGTAAATTAAGTATGCATACAGTCGGAGAATTATGAATCATAGATTAAAAATTATAGATGTATCGATATTATTATATGTATATATCGAAACTAGTTTCGAGAATGAAACTAAAGCCCAAAAAATGGCTACAATGACGAAGAAGATTTGCAAAATATTTTTGACTACAAAAAATAGAAGTACAAGACACGAACAAAAATTTGTTAATATACTTAAATAATTTATTTGTTTAATAGAAAAGGAATTATTGGAAACAGTTTTAAGATACTTCTAAACGGAGACATTAAACAAAATTAATTTATTATTCTGACAGACAGCCGCCCAGTAGAATACTTATTTAGGATGACGAACTCTTCAAGCAGATTAACCAAAATTGAGGCTAAACCTGGAGGAATACAACTTCACAATTCGATACGTGAAAGGAGCTAAAAACGTTATGGCATATGCCAATCACGCATTGAAATCACATCAGAACTAAAACGACTAAACAAGGACACACAAAGAAGCATATGCCATTAGTGGCACTAAGAGGGCAAGCTAAGAGGCAGAAAGAAATACACAATTCGAAGGACGAAAGGACTGATCAACCTTACGTTGTCAAACTGTTGAAATTCTCGAAATATGCTATAGAAGTGGGACTAATATATAGTAAAGAATACAAAGAAATGAACTTTAGCTAATGAAATGAAAGCTAATCTACATACAGAGAACAAACTAGTTTATAATGAAGATAATGATATTAATTATTTGATTTAAAATTCTCGATCAATGCCAGTATTGCAAGCGTCGTTGAGAGACGCTTAGCAATAGCTTAGACGAATGTCAAGAACCTCGATTAGCATCTGCTCTCCGAGCGTCGCTAAGAGACTTGGTATAATGTGCGCGCTTCTTCTTCTTCTTATGGTGCCCTATCCAAATAGTGGATGTTGGCGACAATTCTGGCATACTCCTCTCGGTATTGTGTGGCTCTAAAGAGTGCATGAGCATCGAGGTTCGTCCAATCTCTTATGTTTTTAAGCCATGAGTATTTCTTTCTTCTGATGCCTCATTTTTCTTCTATCTTCCCTTCCATAATAAGCTTTAAGACGTGGTATTTGGAATTTCGAAATATATGACCCAGATAAGCAGTTTTTCTTCTTTTTATTATTGGCAGCAATTCTTGTTCCCTGTCCATTCGATTAAATACTTCGACATTTGTTATGTGACCTGTCCAGGGAATTTTAAGTAGTCTTCTAAATACCCACATTTCAAATTCCTCCAATCGGTTCATCACATTGGCCTTTATGGTCCAGATTTCTACACCATATAGCAGTATGGAGTAAATGTATCATTTTACAAAGCGATATCGAAGCTCTAAGTTAAGGCTGCTGTTGCTTAGTAAGGTTCTCATATTAGTTAATGCTGTTCTGGCTTGCTCAATCCTGCTACGTATCTCTATGTCTGGATCTAGATCTTCAGTTATCCAACTACCGAGATATCTGAACTTGGAGACCTTTTGCATGTTCTTATTGTTTACTCTAACCACCATTACCTTCTTCTTATCTATATTAATCTTCAAGTCTATATTAATAAATGGGCGCGCAGAAAAATATAAATGAACTAATAATGATGAAAAAAATGATAAGAATCTGCCAATTTTTGCTGAAATACGAAAGGATACAAAAGGATCCTAGTACAAGACAAATATAATATATACTAAGGATTTTGACATGTTAATTACAGTAGGGTATGCATAATTAAATACTATTTCTGGAACGAATTACGGAGATTTGTTAAAGAATGTGTAAAGAGATACGACGACTGCCCCAGGAATAAGCACTCGGTCATGACCAAATAAGCCCTAACTATCACATTGGCAGCCACCAGCGCATTTGACACGATATGCATAGACTTAGTAGGCCCATTTAAGATAGAATAGGATAGAATATTCTTAATTGTCCAATGTGATATAGGACAAGTCATATAGTTACAAAGTTGAAGTTTGTAATAGTAGAAAAGTACCACATATCTTTCTTTTAAACGAAAACGAGGTAGACCAAAGATGGGGTGTATGAATGACCTGAAACACCATGCTGTGCATACATCATATGCACCCACCACGCGTTTGAGGTGGATGCACATTATTGCACTTGACTCGAAATAGAGAAAGATGGAAGAGCGAAAGGGAGATATACGTCCAATATAAGATGTCTTAAGCTAATAGATAGATACTAACTTCAACTATCTGAATAAACATGTCCTAGGAATTAAGCCTCATACACAACACTGTGTTAAAGATATCTTTTTATTTATTATTATGTATATACTTTATGCTAGAACTGTACAGAATACGTCAGCAGCTATCAGTAATTCATTGGAAACACTACACATCCCATACAAAGTGCATACTTCTTAATGACAGAAGAGGAGCAAAAATACAATCGTTGGCAGGGCAGTCCTCACAGTAGCGATCTTGGCATATACAGAAAAATGTAAGCGGGGTAGGATATAACCACTTTGGTTGCGTTGGTCGTGTGTTGACCAACTAAATCTTGCTGACTATGATGATGATAAAAAAGCCATTCAGGCGTCGATATTTTTAGGCCACAATATGAAACGACTTCTTTAACATAACAAAAATTATACTGAAATGCTAGTATCTCCTGTAAAAAAAAGATTCTCAAGCAAAATAAGGCTCCGTTAGGAATTCCTGGCGAGGAATATTTAAGAAGGAACACCATTACAGGTTAGTAAAATTAGAATAGGGTCTTGGAATCCTGAAGATCTTACAGATAGGAGCATTAAGTTAGTCGATGCGCTTCATGAAGGAGAGTATACATTGTTTACATCCTACAGAAAAAGTGGAAAGGATACAAGGAGAAAGAACTAGGTAGTAGATACAAATCATGGTATGTAAAAAGATAACACTGGAAATTAAGTTGGTATTGCTTATCGAGAAATGAAAAAACGTAATAGAAGAGTAAATCTGAGGAAGGATATGTAGCAATATATGAAGAAATAGGCTTTGAAATTGAAAATTATGATACAAATTATATGCCGGAAGCAAATTATATGTCTGGTCGCAACTATTGTACGGGGTAGAAACATGGGCACTAAAAGCGCAAATAGTTAAAAAGATTAAAGCCTTTGAACTTTGGATATACCGGAGAATGTTGAGAATTCCATGGACTGCCAGGGTCACCAATGAGGAAGTGCTGAGAAGGATAGGTCGAGACAAAAAATTGTTGAGAACGATAAAAGTACGCAAGACTGCATACCTTGGACACATACTAAGAAATAATAAATATAGTCTTCTGCAGGTCATCATGCAGGGTAGAGTCGATGGCAAAAAGGGAATAGGTAGAAAGAGGAAGTCATGGCTGCGAAATATTCGAGACTGGACAAACATGACTGTAGACGAATTATTCCACGTTGCAAAAGACAGAGAAGCTTTTAAAAATGTGGTCTCCAACCTCCGTTAATGGGGACGGCATAGGAAGAAGAGAAGGAAGCATGTTAGCAATGTCTTTCGATATGGCGATTGTAAACATATTTTTTTGAAAGAGAGAAAGTCAAATTATTGCAAAAAAAAGTTTGCAAAATCAGTAAATTTTTAACTAGACAAGAAAAGGATACTGGATAAGATGATTTAGGCAAAGATCGTTAAAAGTAATTTTTTTGTAATTTATTAGGATCTAAAGTTACTCAGTTCCGCACAGGTCCATCTAAGAGATATTTTAGAATATTGTTCTGGTCTAAGCTGGCAGTCAAACATAGAGGTAATTAGAACAACGAGAAAAATATACCGAAAACGGGCAACCATCGACAAATGTATGCCAAACTGGTTGTAACAGAAGTTTTATTTCTTTTTGTCTAGAACAAGATGACAATGAGCTACACATCTCATCCATAGTAAAGGTTTTAAAAGACTACTCTAGTTAGAACTCGGAGAGGAAAGACCATAGGTTATCTACTATATAAAAAGGCCACTGTCAAGGCTGTAAAACCTGATTAAAAGGCTGGAACAAGTGCTTTAAAATACAAAACCGAAGCATCGTACAGATCGACAAAGATCAAAATGTATCAGCCTAAAATCTGCTGTGGTTGGTGTTTTACTTCTACTTTATTCCAGGATTAAGTAGAATGTACATATTTTGGTTTTTAATTAAGTATTTGTTTGTACTCGATTTAGAAATGCATGATAGCACAGTTTCTATGGTAGACCATTATATCAGTCTTTATAGGTCTGTTTAAACTTCTATAATAAAATTAAAAATGTCTGTCTATATCTTTTTGTCGCAATTTTCTAGAACTTGCTGATTGTAATGCTAGTGTACAAACATTTGTTATCAAAGTGGTAAAGAACTATTTTCCTTAGTTTTATCACTTCTATATTTAGAAGTTCGTGTCGCAGCAAAAAAACCTGTCGAAGGTGGACGGTGCCAAAAAATCAGCTCGTAAAACTTGCTTATTTGTTTCTCCATATTTAAAATCGACATTCCAAACAAAAATAATAATGAGTTCAACCCGTCCGCGTCCTCTGCATACCCGTCCCCGTGCCCGTTCCCCACCGCTCCACCTCTTTGCTCGTTGCCGCCAGTATCGAAGGAACACTCCGTGCAAATTTCATTGCGCGGTCATAAGAAATAACAGAAGAGAGAAAGAAACAGCAAAGAAAAAGGGCGCAGTTTAAAACACGCTGGCATCGATTAAAAATTCCTTTCGATTAATAATTGAGAATCTTCTTTGGAGAGTGTACACCGAAGGGGTTGATGAGGAAAAGTCGCTGCCGCCGGCCGAGGAATGGGTTCAGGGACGGAGATAGATCAAGATCGTTTTAGGACACAATCATCCGTCACTTTTGGAAAAATCTCCACAATAATAAAACTATCGTATACATTTTAAGATTTTAGTCATTAAGTGCTATTACAATCCCAAGTCATTCTATATTTCAGTTTATTTTTACATTTTCTAAAAAAACCAAACTTTTAAAAGTAAGTAAACAAAGATAGCATTTGAGAAAGAAAGAGGGACCTATGGTTTAAAAAAGTATAAAAATCGAGTAAAAGTAAGGAATATACGGGAAAACCAACCCTAGTGCAAAATCAGAACTACTAAGTACCAGAAAACTTGGTAAGAGCACAAATGTAAAATATACAAGATTTTAATAAGATGCACAATAATATAAGCAATGTAAACAGCTAATATGGATAAAAAAAAATAAACTTAAGATCACTTTAAAGAAAAAAATTGAAGAACCATATTCGGACCAAACACAACTGGACAGGGTGAAAGAGCAAAGAAAAGTGACAAAGAGCAAACAGAAATATATGTAAAGCTTTGAATAAAACAAATATAGTAAAATACTTATAAATACAGTAGAGTCCCTCTATAACGAGAACTGAAATGACAGACTAATTATCTCGTTATAAGCCGATCTCATTATATAAGACAACAATAATACTGAGCATACATATGAATATGTAGTTTTCTAAAACATTAACTTCCTATGGTGAAGCCATTCGGAACAATATATGATGCTAAATATTGTTTGAATGGCGTTTATGAAAAAAAGTTGTTTACTTTTATTGTTAATGAAAAACGTTAAAATAAAAAAAGAGTTGTTTACTGTTATTGTCAATGATATACGTTAAAACAAAAAATCTGTACTTACATTTTTTTCAAACTACATAATGTAAAAAGCGTATTTTCAAAAATAACATAAACTATTGCTTCTGTAATTGGAAGAAGTCTGTCATTTTTGATTGCTTTAAAGGTCATATTTTCTAAAGATGTGAAACAGCTGGATGCTTCTTCATTTGCGTTTTGTCTTTGGATAAAGTTTCTTACAACTTTTAAAGCACTTTTCACATCTTGTCTATTAGAACCTTCTTGCGTAGATTCACCGCGATTGTCTTCTCCATCTTCATCACTTTCGTTACTGACGATAACGCTCGACGTAGCTGGAAACTGGGAACCGGAAAGCGGAGAACGCTATACAAAAGCCGGGATAATAATAAACCACTTTACTTAAAAAGAACGTGAAATTTGACCAAGGTTAATGCAAAATGTGGTTAATACTTCTTCTTCACGTGCCATCTCCGCGACGGAGGTTGGCAATCATCATGGCTATTCTGATCTTAGATGCTGCTGCTCTGAATAGTTCAATTGATGTGCATCCGTACCATTCCCTCAAGTTACGCAACCATGAGATTCTTCTTCTTCCTACACTTCTCTTGCCCTGGATTTTCCCTTGTATAATTAATTAAAGTAGGTTGTATCTCTCATGACGCATAACATGCCCCAGGTATTGCAGCTTTCGTGTCTTGATGGTTTCCAATGGTTAATACTTACATCCGCCTAAAGTTATATTCCGAAAACAGTTCTTGTGTTGGTTGTATCTTAAAACAATGATACGTATTCCTTTTGAGAACTCGCTGGATAGTTCGAGCATTCACGTTAACTTCCCTAGCAATTTGTACACTATTGGAGGGTTCACTAGCTTCCACAAAAGAAAAAATATCAATATCCCTGTTTTGACGCTCCTCATCGACAAGTGTAACACATGGTTCATTACCTTCATGACATTTTTTACAACTGTTTACACATCCCGAAGTTTGAAAATGTTTAATGGTATTTTTAACTGTTGTAACACTTGGTGAGGGTCTATTTTCAAAGGCAACAGTGAATAAATCAATTACTTCGCGTATCGAATGACCCTAAAAGTACCATGTTACAAGTTGCACTTTTTCTTGGATGGTATACAACGTAATAGACATTTTATTAATTATTGGTTTATTCTTTCAGAACTTCGTTTTAATGTCTTCTTCTTCTACTAGTGCCTATCCTCTATGGATGTTGGCTACCACAATGGCCCATCGTATTTTATTAGCAGCTGTTCGAAATAGGTCTGTGGTGGTCATACCTGTCCACTGTCTCAAATTCTTAAGCCAGGATATTCGGCGGCGTCCTGGTCCTCTATTTCCTTCTATTTCCCCTTCTAATATCAATAGTATTATTCTGTATTTATTTTCATTTCTCACTACATGTCCGAAGTATGCTAACTTTCTTTCTTTAATGGATTTCAAGACTTCAGGTTCTTTTTGTAAAAGTTGCATTACTGCGTCGTTAGTTATATGATGTACATATGATATTTTGAGCATGCGACGATAGCACTACATCTCGAAAGACTGCAACCGTCTGCAAGACGCATCATTGAGTTTCCATGCCTCTCCTCCATACATAAGAACAGAAAACACATAACAATTAAGGATTTTGAGTTGAAGATTAGAGGTTAAATTGTAGAGAACTTTCTTCATCTGTTGGAAGGCACTCCTTGCTATTTTGATCCTACATTCAATCTTGTATGAATGATCCCAGCTGTCTGTGATGTTGCATCCTAGGTATATTGTTTTAATGTCAATGTGACAATTGCGATAATTCGCACCTACTGTGAAATGAATATAGAGGTGGAAACGTGTAACATGTCGCAGAGATTGACATTGTGTTGTATGGTCAATAAAACAATGTCGTGATTTGTATATATATATATATATATATATATATATATATATATATATATATATATAATTTTTATTTTACAGTAATATTTTAACTCTTGAGTGTTAATGACAATTAACCAAGCCATCGTTATGAGGTGAATGCAAAAGAATATTATTAAAATTGTTTAGAGTGGAAATATGATCTTACATTTAAAGTTTCAGTAATCAGTTTATAAAAATTTTAACAAAAAATTAGGTCACTCCTGACACGCCTAATTAAAAAAATCGCCTTAAAAACTCATCGCGACATTCTTCGATCCCGCGAGAATTTTTTCTCCAGCACTGGATGGGAAAGGCGTAAGGAAAAAGGAGCGGAGGTGGGGAAATGAAGAAGACTGATTGTAGTCAGTGTGTGTCAGAGTAAAAACAGTAAGAGAGTGCGGGCGAAATGAGATGAATCGCCCCTCGTCCTCCTTACGTTGCTTCCTTTTTAACCCCTTACTCGCCGGAGAGGCCCTTCGAGCATTTGCGTGTCGATTTCTACTTTATATTTCTCTCTTTAAAATGAGGTTTTCTTATTCAATATCAATATGGGAACTAATTACGTATCTTAATTAAAAATTACAATACAAAATTGATTTTTTGCAATTATTATTAATTTGAATGTGGAAAAATCTGAATATCAAACTGTTGTGTTAGGATTATGAATTTTAAAATGCATTTTAGATAATTTCAAAGCTATCTTGAGTATTTTAGACTCCTATTAAGCACCTCAAGGCAGTATAGAATATTTTAAAGTTCTTTAGGACCTCAGAGTATTAGGGAATATTTTGAAGGACTTTAGATTACTTCAGAGAAGCTTATATTATTTTAGAAGCCCCTAGAGAACTTAGGGCCAATATAAGGGGCCATCCCCAAGAACTCTTCTAAAATGTAGCGATGGATATAAACTATTTTATAAAACCTTTTTCAAAAAAATAATTTTGGGGACTATTTTTAGAATGGAATTTAAGACTGCGTTAAATATTTAGGTCACCTTAGATATGTTTAGAATATATATTAGAGACCTTTGAGCACATAAGAGTAGTCGCAAATAAGACTCTTCTACGTACTTAAGGCAGTATTTATGCCGTGCAGGGGCACCACGAAACAAATTTTAAACACATTATCGAAAAATCAAGAGAATTCAATGTAAGCAAACGTGGGTTTTATTGATTTCAGTAAAGCATTGTGTCAGATGGAACAAAATGTGAAAATATTTGGAAAAAATGGATGCTCCAAAACACCTAGTAGTCTCATTAATAAAAAACATGTACTATTATGCAGAAAACTATTAAAATCGTTTAGGGTTAGTAAGAGCGTAAGGCAAGGCTGCGCAATAGCCGCACTCTGTTTAACATCTATGGAGAAGCCATTATTCGAGAAGAAATTTTAGAATGTAGAGGGAACACATCCATTGGCGGCAAAAGAATCAACAACTTAAGCAAATGCTATAATGCTTTACGCTGATTCCTTGAAATAATTGACGAAGATTCTAGAGTCAGTAAGATGTGAGTTATGAAGCGAGAATTCCCATTATTAAATCAAAAACAAAAATTATAGTCACAGATAGAAGAATACTACGTAATATTGTAAACCAATAAAATCATCGCTTACTTTGGTCATGTGCATAGGGATGGTTTGGAAAAGCGAGCAAAGAGCGAGAACCCCGGAAATAACACAAACAAGATAAATATGGTCCACATTACAAAAGAAGTCGGAGCTCCACCAAACTATTGCTTTAGAGTTGCAGAAGACAAGGAAAGTTAGACACAAATTACAAAACATGATTGAGAATTGTGGCATGATCTTTAAAACGTACGACAGACTAGGAACAGAGAGATTCTAAAGTAATTTAAACTGGTCTAAAAGGTTATATGGGCAACATCTATATAATTTCAAAGATATATATTAAATATTTTAGGATCCATCAAAGTATTTCATAGAAACTTTGAATATTTTAGCAGATTCTTGGGAATTTGAATGTAGTTTAGAGTAACTTACTAGCTCTATCTTACTATAGAAAAGCTTACACTTTATCAGATGCTTCTGAGTACAATAGAATAGACCCAAACCTTTAAAGACGTTTAAAGGATATTGAAAGACGTTTTAAGTCATTTATACTAATCTAAAAGGATTTAGGGACCAAGTTTATAGATATTCAAGGCTATATGTTCAACATTTCAGGATTCTCTAAAAGACTTTAAAGAAACCTTAATTATTTTAGAAGGCATCTTTAAAGTTTAGTACAGCTTTGAATAGTTTAAACAAAACTGCGATATTTAAGATGATTTTTGATTATTTCACAGCAGTCTGTAATGCTTAACAATTTCCTGAAATATTGTGAGGCATTCTAGAGCATTTGAGTGTACTCAGTATGCATCTAGATAAACTGAATATTTCAGGGTTCTTTAGAGTAAGTGAGGAGAGCCGAGAATATGAAAGTTTTTGTAAATTTAATGGCAATATTTTTGTGCACTTAAGATAAAGTAAAGCTACAACATTTCAGTAGCTCTAATGGATTGTAGTTTAAGGACTATTTTGGAATGTTGCCAAAGATAATGCTGTATTTTAAAGAAATCTAAAAGATTTTAAGGAGGTCTAGAATTTAAGACTGCATTAAATGTTTTAGAGTTCTTTAAAAGACTTCACGGCAGCTTATAATATTTTAAGATGCTATTGTAATTTTGAAGACAGCTTAAAGTATTTTTACCAACTGAGAATGTTTCAGAGTCTACATTATTTTGTGAGTTCCTAGAAGAATTCAAACCAAACTTATATATTAAAGGTCCCTTTTTGAGAGGTTTTATACCAAAAAACATTAAAGTTGTTTTAGATAAAATTAGTACCTACACATTAAGACAAACGTGAAGATTGTCCTAAATGAGAGAGTGTATAGCCATAAGTTGCTGGTTACAAATATAAGAGCTGTTACCTGTAATTTAGGAACTTCTTAAAAACTATCGGTTTAAAAAGCTATCCAAAGATATAAAAGATTCAATAAAGAGAAAGAAGTATAAATAAGATCAAAAAGACCAAGAACATAAACTAACAAAATAAACAATAAAAACAATCTTAAAACTACACTATTAATTACTGGTTAATACAAGTATTTCGAATGTTTGTGTACGCTATTGTCTATCCACGTCACTATCAAACAAATCCTGCATGTAGAGATTTGGAGATGTGGAAACCCTAGGTGTCTAAGGGTACCAAAAAATTATTCGAAAACTTCTGACACTTACGGGGTTACCCAAAAAGAACACTACTAACTTATAATTAATTATTTTTTCACCAAAAGCGGTAAAAATCTTTGACAGATTAGAAAGCACTGTGTAAACGTATGAAGGGAAATCCTTGACTGATTTTTAAGGGGTTTAACCGAACAGAAATCTTGCTTCGTTCCCATCCAAATTTGCTCTGTAATTAAGGGATATTTTTCATGTTTGTGCTATTGTGTAGATACTAATTTTATCTACATAAATGGTCCTTCGAGTCGGATATTGTTCTTATCTACCTGTAATCTCTATATTAGAACTTTGAATGGGTTTTTGAAACCATACCAGGCTGATTTCAGAGGTGGTAAATCGATAATACATTAGATTGCTACACTGAAACAAATTTTGGAAACAATGAATATGGAATTGATACTCAGCACATATTTATAGACTACAAAGCAGCCTACGACTCTGTGGATAGAAAAGAAATGTTCAAAGCAATGAAAGAGCTGGAAATACCAAATTAGTTGGCAAATTTAACAAAACTAACTCTTAAAAAAGTTAAGTGTAGAGTACGAATTCAGGAAGAACTGTCTGAACCTTTAAAAAAAAATAACGGGCTGTGCCAGGGAGACGCTCTCTCCTGTATACTGTTCAATTTGGGCTCTGGAAAAAGTAATACATATGTCACAAATCACAACCACTGGTTCAATATATAATAAATCAGTGCAAAACCTGGTCTATGCTGATGATATCAATATTGCTGGGAGAACGGAAAACGCTGGACGAAAGGCGTATGTAGCATTAAAAAAATAAGCTACATAAATGGGTTTAATAATAAACAAAAATTACGAAGTATATGAAAATAAGCACGCAACCACAAATCCTACGACCACTTGTTATAGAAAACAACGTCATCGAAGCAGTGAACGAATTTGTATACCACCTGGAATTACTACTAACACTGAAAATAATACTACTGCTGAGATAAACCGCAGAATTTGCACGCTTAACAGATGCTATTTTGGGCTCAATCTCCTTCTTAAATCTACAAATATATCAAGAAATACAAAAATAAAACTCTACAAAGCAATAGTACGTCCAGTCCTAACATAGACTCTAACAAAAAATAATAAAAAAAATGTTTTTTTCGAAAGAAAAGTACTAAGGCGAATTTATGGAGCAGTAAATGACATTGGAGTATGTAGAACCTGATATCGTAAAACATATTAAGCTAGGATGTCTGAGGTGAATAGGGCATGTGATGCGGACGGAACAAAATGACCCAGCTAGAAAAACGCTCCTTGATAGACCCATTGGTCAGAGAAGGTTCCTTGATAACATCGATGAAGACATGAGAAATATGGGAATACGTGCTTGGCGGAAAAAGGCGATGGATAGGGACGGCTTCAGAGAAATTCTTGAGGAGGCAAGACCCACGCAAGGTTGTAAAGCCAGATTGATGATGTACCTATGTTATACTTTCTCTTTCATTTAGGGCATTCTTTATGTTTGTCGTATTGGGTAACTACTAATTTTTTTTAAAGTTGTCTTGGTCATTTTACCATGATTCTAAAATGTTTTAGCGAACACTATAGATATTTAGGGTAACCTGGATTCTTTAGATGATGCAAGAGTTTGTAGAGTTTATTAGAGTACTCTGAAACCTTTTATGGACAGATAAAAACTTCAAAAGAGCCGGCATCATTTCAGAAAAAAATATTCTAGAATATTTCTGTTCAGGCTGTAGACACTAGGGCAACCTGAAATATTTTGATACGTTTAAATTTCTTTAAGATAGCGCCAATTCTTAATAACTTATTCTAGATTTAATATTTATTCGTGCTGCAAATTTTTAATTAATTTAAGACAGTGTTTCTCAGATAAAGTAGTCGTTTGTCTATATAATACGTACTTATAGAAATACTCATTTTTAGGGACATTAAAATTAAACATATTACAGCTATTACACTCTATCATAGTGTACCTACGTTCCCCTTCCCGATCGTGTCGCTTTCACTACAAAAGTGAGCGAGTGAGAGGAAAAATGCGGTCTAACAATAGTCAGATGAGTGGATCCGTTTAAACGTCTCATACAAATTAACCTGCCGACTAAATTTGTTTAAAACATGCAATTATCATGACCGGTGCTAGGGGAAGCCAGGCACCTTCGTGAGTTTCAACTCTCTACGATATACCTAAATGGCCTTTACACTGAAAAAAACATATTTAGGGGGTTGTCCCACAAACTTCATCCAGAGTGATGTAGTTGGTGATTAAAAACTAAATGTATGCACATAACGATTGGTCGTTATTATATCTTTTAAATCCATATTGTTCTAAATTTGTTTTCTGTTTTTACTGCCCGATTCTTTTTGTTTTGTGTGATGAGTCGTCAATATTACATTTACATTTGTAATTGATGACTCTTTCCATCGTCTATATCCATTAATGTCTTAAATGTAAAATACCATAAACAGGGTATTTCTTAGGGTATAAACGATGTTCAATAAAAATGTAGAGCTTGTTATAATGGCTTGCTGTAATATAATTACATATTATTTACATGAAAATATTGTATTATATTTTAATCTACCTTCTTATAAAGTTCGTATTAAAATTCTTTGTTTATATTAGTTCTTGAATTTGTCGTGATTTTTTATCCATTATCTTCTTCTTATGGTGCCCTATCCAATTAGTGGATGTTGGCGACAATAGGGATGTTCACTAATTTTTAAATGTTGTTAAATTCAATAGGTTATAACATATATAAAAACATGGCAAACATAAAATTGTTTAAAAATATATATTTCTTAAGATAAATCAATTCTTAATTTCAATTCTGATGGAGGCTAGAAAAACGGCTCCTCGCAGCGAGGCTACGGTGTGTGACGTCAGCAGTCGTATCGACAACTTGTTTTGTATACGTATTTACGAAGTGTGACCAGTTCTTTAAGTATTTAATCACTGATAATGAAGCCAAATAAGTGGTGTTTTGTTCCTGGGTGTCTAAATACATCTAAAAACAATTCTGAGAAGATTTTTATTACAGTTCCAAACAATTTAACACCATATTCACTTAAAATTGTCAAACCACAGGTTTTTATATCTGTACCTCGGAGGGGTACAACACTATGTCCATTTTTTCAATTTTGACACTTTTACAGACTAATAATTAACTTTTATAACTTTATTTAAAGGAATAGAGCACTAGGTCCTAAACCATTTGCTGATAAAGAAAGTGACCTTTAAAAGAACACCAAGGCCATTTTTACTTAGAGGGATAAAACACAATGTGGACTTAATGTTTTGTCCCTCTACGCATGTGAATTACCGCCCGCATATCTCTATGATGAGAGGTAGACTGTTAGTGATCTAATAATAATACTTTTGCCAGAGCAATGAACCATAATTCTCGTAGGAGAAAGATTCTTGAAGTACCTACTAAAAAGTTCTGCGAATTCTTCTACTGCATTTACAGGTAAGCTACCTTTTTGCTCATTATTTTTAAATTATTAAAAAACATAACCTCAAAAGGATAATGTAGTGATTTGATACCAACCTTAGGCTAGCAATATTATTAAATCTTTTACAACCAATATTATACGCCTTGTTTAATTTCAGAATCAAATAATACACCAAGCAATGATGTTTTAAATAAAGAGCATATTATTAGAGATGCCTTGAGTGTTGATAACGAAGATCAGTCTGATATAAACAAAACTTCTGATAAACTATTCGTAGTGGAAATGAAATAAGATCTGCATACTATGGTCTTACAAATTTTACGGCCAGAATAAAAATTTTAGCATTAATACTTGTTTAAAAAAGTAAAAATTATCATCCAAAAGATTCTACTAAAGAGTAATACCCACATGGAGGCGAACACTGTCCATGCGCTGATAGAGTGAAAGAAAACAAACTTAACATTTCTATTTACACGCCCTGGGACTGGCAGCAGTTAGTCAGACACACCTCAATGAAATATGTCGTACATAATATGGAACTAGAAGATTTTAAAAATTTATGGTCTTTGTATGATGTCAAAACATGTTAAAATCCGCATATGATTAATAGAAAAAAAAACATTAACAAACAACAAGTTCTTCTGTCAAACTGTGTTTAACTGCAAGTTAAATAAAACAGCATTGGAACTCTGTTTTTAAAAAGTAATTTTCATGACGAAGACCAGGAGATTGACCTTGTTAGGTTTCGAAGGCGAGACCTTACATTGCCAAAAGATTTGCAACTGGTATCACAAAGTCCAATACTTATATCACAACAAAAGTATAAGGATCTATTGGCATTACTGTCATATGTTCCTACATTTTGCCATGATTTTTATCAAAACTTAAAGCATACCTACTAGTAATACTAATAGTGACTATCCAGAAGGAGACTTACTTGAGGATGACTGAGTGGTTTGTACCTAAAATGCCATTTTGGTTAAATACATAGATGTATTATTTGTATTTGTAAAGGTAAATTGTATGGTTAAATAAATTTTGTCAGTAAAAGTCAAATAGGATTGTAGTTGTTATTGAATACCCCATACTAATTCTTACAGTACAATAACTTTATTAGATGGATACAACACCATGTCCGTTAAAAGGGTTAAAAAACACAGGAACAAATTTGTTTTTAATTATAAAAAATGTATTATGTAAATAACAATAAACAGAATGTTCTATTAAAATATTGTTTCGATATCTCAATAAATAGCTGCAGCAATAATACTTTTTGGTAAAAAAAAGTTTAAAACTGCTCACCTGTAAAGTTTTAATAATGAACATAGTGTTGATTCCTTCCGAGGTACAGATATTTGCATTTATTTTTTTTCTAACATAATAACTGCCTTTTCTAGTTTTTCCCTCTCTTTGTAGCAAACACCACTTATTTGGCTTCATTATCACTGTATAAATACTTAAAGAACTGGTTACACTTCGTAAATACGTATACACAACAAGTTGTCTATACGACTGCTGACGTCACACACGGTAGCCTGGCTGCGAGGAGCCGTTTTTCTAGCCTCCATCAAAATTAAAATTAAGAATTGATTTATCTTAAAAAATATATATTTTTAAACAATTTCATGTTTACTATAGTTTTATATATTTTATAATCTATTGAATTTAATTGAATTTAACTATATTTAAAAATTAGTGAACATCCCTATTCTGGCATACTCCTCTCGGTCTTGTGTGGCTTTAAAGAGTGCATGGGTATCGAGGTTTGTCCAATCCCTTACGTTTTTAAGCCATGAGTATTTCTTTCTTCCAATGCCCCGTTTTCCTTCTATCTTCCCTTTCAATAATAAGCTTTAATAACTGGTACTTGGAATTTCGAAATAGATGACCCAGATAAGCAGTTTTTCTTTTTATTATTATTGGCAGCAATTCTCGTTCTCTGTCCATTCGATTTAATACTTCGACATTTGTTGTGTGATCTGTCCAGGGAATTTTAAGTACTCTTCTAAATACCCACAGTTCAAAGGCTTCCAATCGGTTCATCACATTGGCCTTTATGATCCAGGTTTCTACACCATATAGCAGTACGGAGTAAATGTAACATTTTACAAAGCGATATCGAAGCGTTAAGTTAAGGCTGCTGTTGCTTAGCTAAGGTCTTATATTAGTAAATGCTGTTCTGGCTTGCTCAATCCTGCTACGTATCTCTCTTTCTGGATCTAGATGTTCAGTTATCCAACTACCGAGATATCTGAACTTGGGGACCTTTTGGATGTTCTTATTGTTTTAAGGTTGCTTGTGTTATGGATATTTTTACACTCGCCTAAAAATTTGATGAGTTTTTATGTAATTTCAAAGCTGTGTTTATTATTTTAAAGTCCTCTATAGGACTTCAAGGAATTTCAGACTATTTTTAAATCTCTGGAGAGGATTTTAAAGAAGCTTGAAATATTTTGTACAATTTTAGATGAACTAAGATAGGGCAACAATCGAATAAAGAGATATAATAAAAATCTTGTATATAAGAAATTTCTCTGAAGGACTTAAGGAAAATCTGGAATACCATTCTTGAAAATTTGAGAGATTTTAGAGAATTTCACGGTTGGGTTGAATAGAGAAATTAGAGAAGCTTAAAATGTTTTTTTGTGGTCATGAGGATTTTATTGCAGCTTGAAATTTGCCAAGGGATTTAACTTTAACTATACCGTTAATACTCTCTATATACTCTCCTTCAAAGCCGTCCTGCAAGGAAAAATATTTGGAAAACGAGATCCAGGAAGAAGAACATCTTGGTTAAAGAACCTCAGAATCTGGTTCAATACAACATCTGTGCAGCTTTTCCGGATAGGCACATCAAGAAGATCCGTTAAAATATCTACAATATTTTAGGGGCTTTTAGAGGATTTTAAAGAATGTTATTATAATATTTAAGAACGCTTGAGCTTTGTCCTAATGTTTTAAGGATTATAGAGTAACTCTTAGAATACTTTAGTGGAACATCCTAGAAAATATTGCAACGTGTACATAGCCTTGTATAAACCTCCATGAGGCTTACTTAACAGTGTTACCATGTCCTTATAACGTATATGTTGTATGCTTCAAATATATTCAAAATCAGGAAATAGCATGCGATATATATTAATTAATTAAACATGGACGAATGTGGACAAGCACACTGCAAAACTGCAAGTAACTAATAGTACAATTGCAGCTACATGTGAAAGTGATTAAGAAATTGTCATAAAATTTTTATCTCGTGAACATTTGTTGCAATCGGGCAACTCGTGGTTTGGGGGTTCTGACTCTATTGCCAAATCTATCCACTAATCTATCAAAGAGAAATTCCCAAAAAAATCTAATAATTAACTGTAATTATTATCGAAAGAAACAAATAATTCATCTTTCCTGTTTTATATAAATTAAAAAATTGCAGAATCTACAAAATAATATACTAAAAATATATTTTCCAAAAACTTTTTCTCTTTATATTTGAAACACACAACATACACATTATAAGGACATGGCAACACTGCCAATCCTTATATTAAGGTCCAAGAGATTCATACAAAACTATGTTTACGTTGTACTATTTTGTAGGATGTCCCTTTAGTGTACTACCCATTATTTTAAGAAAGTTCACAATACTCTACGGTGTCTATGGGATTCTAGACAATTTTATATTAATTTGAAGTGTTTCAATGCTCCTCTAAAATGTTGCAGGGACTAAAAGATTTTTTTATTTAAAACCATTTTTTAATATCCACTTGACTATTGTGACCGAAGAAAGGAAAAGAAAAAACACGAAAACCACAGTTTTTTTTTTTTTCAGTTACTGGCCGTTAACTTCCTATACAAATCAGTTTTCCAGTGTACATTGAGCATCTAGTCCCAAGCGATACACATTCAAAAAGTTATATATGTGTCTTATGTAACTAGGATTATTGATTAAGTTTATGTTAATGCCTTGTAATTTGTCTAGACGTCTAAGTTGTACAAGTTCGGCGAAGCCGTTATCTATCTCTGCACCCCGTAAAAACGAATATGGAAATTTATATCGGGACTGTGCTCATTTTCGAAAGAGTAAATCGGCTAAACTGAATAGGTAGCTTACTGAATTCTGAAGTCGTTTTAACACGTTGAATGTTGGGTAGACCATAACATTTTTGACCTATAGAAATACATAATGTTATGGAAATAGTTGTAAGACACTGGCTTAAGTTGTGTTATTTATGTGATATATTACATGGATTGCACAAGATATGTTACAATTCCACAAGAGGATGTAAAGAAATCTTTGCTGTTTTTTTTCATATTGTATTGAGCCAAGATGGCGATTATTATGTTTTGTCAAAATTTTTGTATTTTATTAAATTTTCAAACACCCGGTACATAATTTTAAATTCTGTAGAAGTTCCTAAGCAATTATTTTAGGCCGATAATACTTCCTAATTAAAATACCGTATTAAAACTCAATGAATCTTCTTATAAGTCTACCATCTGTTTTTTGTGGTATAATGTCCAGTTAAAATATCCAACTTGCTCTTTTGACTAGCTTGCCGCCAGCCTGTTTTTTTTGCAAATATCGAAGATAATTCCTTAGATGTACTCCCGAAAATACACATAAATATTTTGTCTGTATGATTAACTCTTTGTATGAAATAACCATTATTTGGGTTAGTTTCAGTTTTATGAAGTTCCGGTTAAAAAATATCACGTTGTGAATCATCCTAATAGTCCCGTTTATCTAGGATCACACGCAAAGTACGCAGTCGCCCTCTTTGATTATTTCTTTTATAAGAAGAAATAGTTTTTGATTTAATTTCATGTTTCACTGAGCCAGTATGTAATTAAGTACGACAAAAATGTTGTTTCTCCAGACCTCTGATAAAGCTATTGTTTGACCACCTTTTTGTAATTCTTCATCTTTTTATCATTATGTTTACTTGACTTTGTATATTTTTATTTAATTCGTCCGTCGGTCCAAGTATATCTAAATATTACTCAAATGTGGGTCCGAAATTAAATCCAATATGGGACCGAAGTTAATGTCGGGCTCAGTATATTCCAAAGGGTATCTTGGGTGTTCGGTACATTCCAAAGCCAATGTTCGGTGTATTCCCAAGTATGGTCCAAATCCTATCCACTTTAGTCTGACATAACTTTGCCTGGAAAACTTTAAAATGTAGATATGTAGTATATTATCTTGGATATTATCTTAGACATGTATTTAGACACGAGAGATATTACTTGCTTTAACTAACAATAAAATGAAAAATTGAAGGAAAGTGAAATCTTGACATACGACAAATCCTGTCAGCCTAACATCAAAGATTGGAGGGGACTAGACCTCTGAACCTAAATAAGAAAAGCACAGATAGAAATAAATTTGCAAAAGTCATCGCCACCCTCCATTAGAGGTGGCACCTAAAGAACAAGAAAGCATTCGTTGTTCTTCTTGCTCTCTGGTCATTTTCTCATGACTGAGGATCGTGATTTCCACCAATATTCCCAACAAACTTTCTCATAATTCACTATCTTCAGCTGCTTTAACGGTTTCGTAAAAAGAGTGACCCACTGAATTCTAAATTTGGTCGGTCCATCTGGTTGGTAACCGTCCTCTTGGTCTTCTCGTCGGAACGTTTCCAGAACCTACGTTTTCTCTACCTTTTTTTTACTTCCTATGGATTTCCTACGTAAGACCACCCAAGACATTCTTCCCATTAGCAATCTTTGGGTATGCCTCAGCCACTTTATTCTTTATTTAACATATATCGTAATTTTAGGCTCGTTGTACTGCTCATATATTTCTTGATTGGGTATTCTTATTTATCCTTTCTCACTCTTCATCTGTATGCTCGTTATATTCTCGGCTTTGTTTTCCTGTATCAAAAAACATTAGTTGACTTTTAAGGCTTTTATATTTCCTGTTGCCTTTTGCCAGTCTTGTTTAAAGACTGTCGTTATCTTCTGTCGTAAAAACTGTACTATCGTGCATTTTTAAATCGAGTAAGGAAATCGAATCGTAAACGAGAGTCATATAAAAAGGTACCGGTTAAAAGACATTTATTTTGAAAGATTTAATTTTTCCTTACAATTACTATTACATATTATATATAATGCTATATCCTATACTACTATAATATATACAATCTTACATTTGTTTATATAAAACACTTAATACTACACTTAATATTCCTTATAGTCTTTCCATACATTTCTTCACCACTTCCTTCCATTGTTTTCTGTCCAAAGCTTTTTCTTTCCAGTTTACAATATTACTTTTTTTTAAGTCTTCATATACGCTGTCCGTCCATCTCCTTCTTTGTCTTCTTATTCTTCTTTTTTGTATTGGTTTACGTAAAAGAACCATTTTTAGCATTCTCACCTTTCCCATTCTTTCGATGTGCCCTAAGTATCGGATTCCCTGTGCTTTGATTGCCGTCGTTATTTTTGATCCATGATATAGTTCTTCAAGATCCTTATTATTTCTTCTTATCCATTGTCCATCTATTTGCACGCCTCCATATATTGCTCATTGTGTTTTCCTCTCCCATCTTTCTAAAAGGTCTATTTCTGTTTTTTTAAGCACCCATGTCTCACATGCATATGTAGCTGTAGGTCTAATAACTGTTTTGTAGATTCTTATTTTTGCTTTTCTTGAGACATATTTGGATTTCATTATTGGACGCAATGCTCCATACTTTTTGTTTGCTTTTGCTATTCTTGCTTTTATCTCCCCTTCCCCATGTCCCTTTTCCTCTACTTTTACACCCAGGTAAGTAAATTCTGAAACTCTTTTAAACGCGCATGAATTTTCTCCTTCTACCGCCAATGTGGAATTGTTTTTTTTTTATCTATTTCTCTCATTATCATGTATTTTGTCTTTTCCTCATTTATGAGAAGACCAAAAATTTTTGCTTCTTTTAATATATTGCTCATTAATTTTTTTAGCTCTTTTTTACTTGTTGTTAATAGTGTTAGATCATCTACGAATGCTATACATTGATGATCATTTTTAAAAATCGTTTCCTGTGTATTTATTTTACTTTTTCTAATTATTCCTTCCAGTATTACATTAAAAAGAGTCGTTGATAGTGGGTTTCCTTGTCTTAATCCTTCCTTTGTTTCAAAATTATATGATTTATGTCCCTTCCATGGTATTTCGTTTGTGGATGTGGAGTTATCCATAGTCATCTTTGCCATCCTGACGATTTTACTTGGTAGGCCCATTTCTTTCATTAGTACGTACATCTGTTGCCGCTTTACCGTATCGTAGGCCTGTTTAAAGTCGACGAACATGACATACCTATATACTGCTATTTTATGTTCGTAGCACGTAGTCTGGATTTCTTTTAACGCAAATATTTGGTCTGTCGTCGACCTATTACTTCTGAATCCTGCCTCATATTCGCCCAATATCTTTTCCGTGTATTGATTCAGCTTTTTTCTTATGATGTTACCTCATATACCTCTATAATTTTCACATCTCATTTTGTCACCTTTTATATGTATAGGGCATATCCTTGCCCTGGCCCATTCTCCTGGCATTCTTTCTTTTTCCCATATACTTTTTATCAGGCTATGTATCTCCTTTTGTAGTCTTTTTCCTCCTTCCTTTATTATTTCCGCCGATATTTCTGTTATTCCTGGGCTTTTATTGTTTTTTAGTCCTCTTATTTCATTTTCTATTTCTTCCCTCGTAGGTTTCTACTATATGATCATCTTCAATTTCCTGGATTGTTCCCCTTTCTTCTTCGTTTTTGTTTAGGGGTTGTGTAAAGTAAGTTTGCCAATGTCTTATTATTTCCCCAGGTTCATTTATTAATATTCCTTCCTCATTTTTCATATATGGGTTATGTTTCTGATATCCCCTTTCCATTTTTCTTGTTTTCTGGTAAAAGGATCTTATTTCCTTGTTTTGGAATTTTTCCTCTATCACTTTGAGTTTTTCTTCGTTGTATATTATTTTTTTTTATTTCTGCATGTTCTCTTCATAATTCTCCTCAATTCTCTATATTCTTATTTTTCTAATTTTTTCTGTCATTTTTTGACATTACTCATCATACCATTCTTTTGCTTTTTGGTTTCTATTACTTTTAATTAATGTTTCTTTACTGGTGTTTTAAAATGCTTCTTTTATGCTTTCCCACTTTTCTCCCGGGTCTAGTGTTTCTGGTTCTTCGTTTAGTCTGCTGATTATTCGTTGTTCGTACTTTTTTGATTTCTTTGTCCCTTTGATTGTCTTTCTTTATATTAGCATTCATTTTATAACCTACTCTTACGAAAAATTGATCAGAGTCACATTCCACTCCTCTCATGCTTTTTATATTTATTGTATTATGGGCGAACTTCTTCTCTATTAATATGTGGTCTATTTGATTTAATGTTCTTTTATCCGGAGAAATCCACGTTCCTTTATGTATATCTTTTCTGCGTTGGTGTGTGCTTTTTATTACCATTTGTCTTTCTGTTGCAAAACCTATAATTCTTTGACCGTTATCATTTGATACATCGTGTTTACTGTATTTTCCTGTTATATTTTCATATATATCCTCTTTTCCCACTTAAAAGAAAAAGGATTATAAATAAAAAAAACTGAACCGATCGACATTTGCAAAGGCAAACGATTCGGCTTTAAAAAGATTTTAAAATTGTCATATTATTGTCACTTTTTGTGATTATAGTAAATAATTAATGTTCTTTGATGTTATCTTTATGTTAACATAATTATATTATTTAGTATATCAAGGTTTATTTGCAATTAAAACAGTGACCTACTATAGTGTATTTTTATGTATGAGAGAGTAATAAAACAATAAATTATGTATGCAAATCCCTAAACTGTTGATACGGGTGACTCAATGAAAAACAGATATTTGTCAACAAGTTTACAGAAGTATATAGGAAAACAATTTTAAATTGAGTATGACCACCAGGTATAAAGGTTGGAGCAGAATAGAATACAATAGTTGTGAGGCTTACTAATCCCTAAATAAGGTTGCCAGTGTCGGAGTGATGGAGGTTAATAGGTACTAATGAATTTGCAAGAAATGTAAGATGTTTATTTTATTGGTTATATATAACCAATAAAAGTTTAATAAGTACCTACCTATTTGCAAAATAAAGTTTAATTCTTTAGATAAAATAAAACGTTTTATTTTATCTATTTGCAAAATAAAGTTTAATTCTTTGCCTATTTGCAAAATAAAGTTTAATTCTTTAGATAAAATAAAACGTTTTATTTTATCTGAAATGAGTGCATTCCACGAAGTAAGGGTTTCAACAATCAAACATTTAATTCTTTAATTCCAGGAATCTACGACAGTAATTGACTAGATAATTACCTTCTAAACTTATTCCACAGAAAATGTGATAGTGGGTTTTTCCATTTTGTATATAGGAAGGTCCAAGTGGCGTATTCAAAATTCTTAACAGTTCACTAAAAGTAGGTACTTTAGTTGCAAGGTGCAGTTTATTGTGTATACTAGTGTTATGGAAAATTTGGAAGTGCCGTGTAAACGCCGAAAAATTGGTCCTCTAACAGTTAATGAAAAAACATTAATATTTAATTGTTTTAAATCATTTACAGACAAACGTTTATGTGAAAGTGTTGACGAGACCGTTGAGTTAGTTAGCAGTACACTTGGTGTTGGGAAATCTACGATTTACAGAGTTATTAAAGAAGAGAAATGTGGTAGTTTTCAAATGCCACGTAATGCTCCAGGGAAACCAAAATTTCAAATAGAATATCATTTTAAAGAAGGACTTCGACGGAAAGTGCATGAATTCTTCTTTAGACAAGAATTTTCAACATTGGATAAAGTTCTTGTCTCAGTTCGAGATGATAAGGATTACCCAGAAATGAGTCGAAGTACGTTATGGAAACTTTTAAAAGAAATAGGCTTCCGCTGGAAAAAGAATCCCAGAAAGTCTATTTTATTAGAAAGAAGCGATATTGTCATATGGAGAAGACATTTTCTAAGAACCATAAAGGAAATGAGAAACCAAAAAAGAAAAATATTTTATCTTGATGAAACATGGATCAACGAGGGTCATACACCAAATAAATTTTGGCAGGATGAAACTGTTACAAGTCAAAGGCACGCTTTTGTAAATAACTTATCTACTGGTTTAAACCCACCATCAGAAAAGGGACGCAGGCTGATAATAGTACACATTGGCAGTTCAGACGGTTTTGTTGAAGGTGGTTTATTAACTTTTGAATCAACTCGTACCGGTGACTGCCATGAAGACATGAACGCTGATGTCTTTCAAGAATGGTTCGAACAAATGATAGATCTTCTTCCTAAGAACTGTGTAATAGTAATGGATAATGCAAGTTATCACTCCAGACTTATAGAAGGACTGCCCACAACTAAGTGGTTAAAAAAAGACTTGCAGAATTGGCTGAGTTCAAAAAATATTACGTACCATCCCGGATCTATAAGAAAGGAACTTTATTCGTTGTGTGCCCTTCATAAAGAAAAATTTAAAAAATACGAAATTGATGAAATTGCCAAAAATCGTGGAATGACAGTACTTAGATCCCCACCATATCATTGTGAATTAAACCCGATTGAACTGGTATGGGCACAGATAAAGAGTGAAGTTTCAAGAAAAAATACTACTTTTAAAATTCATGATGTTAAACAGTTGTTTTTGGAGGCCGTAAATAATGTAAAACCTGAAAACTGGGAAAAGGCAGTAAATCACACTATTAAAGAAGAGGAAAAAATGTGGAAGCTGGACAATATTACTGATAAAATGATCGAGCCAGTTATTATAAATCTTGGTTCTGAAAGTTCATCTTCTGAATCTGATTTGGATTTGTAACAAGTAGCTGTAAGTTTTATATTAATATTTTTATTCATCTATTTAACATACCTCAGACGGTTTTAAAAACTCTTTTTCTCTTTTGTAATTTTTAAAAATTAAAAAAAATGTGAATTTTTTAAAACCCTTTTTAATGTAGGCCAGTCAGTTCTAATATAGTGTGTGATAAAAGAGGTCACTTTTGTTTACATACACATAACACTTTATAACACTGAAATAATTCATTTATTTTTTACAATTATTCAAAGTAATTTTTCAATTAATCTTGAGCACGCCCATGGAGTGGTCGGAGCTACCAGTTAAAATTATGCTAATTACTCTCTCGTTCATAAAAATAAACTATAGCACTAGTAAAGTAAGTACACAAAATTAAACAACGTAAATAGGGTAAAAGGTATATTTTAATATTCACGAATGAGTAGGCTAATTTGCAGCTTAAGTCGCTTTTATTCAACTCATAACTTCATTCGACAGGTACAAAAATCGTCTTCGGGTCCGAAAGTCTCATGGACAAGAGGGATGAGTAATCCAACTGTAGGGGGTAATCCACCCGGCGCCGATGTTCGTATGTTAAACACACAGGCAATGACAGGTGAATGTTATTTATTATGTGAAGGTCGGTATGTGCGAAAAATGCGGTCGTTATATATGGTATTGTTGGTTTTAGACTGATAACGGGAATATAAGATTATCAGATCTTAAAATTAAAAATGCTTGGACGGACAATTTAGACATTGTACTTTTTACAGCATAATAAATAAAAATTTGGAAATAGTTTTTTAATTCCAGATTTTGTTCAGTAGCTGGTGTAGGTATTTCGGTATCACTTCCCCTTCTGCCTTTAGAATTTATGCAGTAATTCGGCTTCCGCTGGGTTTCTTGATAGGATCGTAAATTTTGTATAATCTTTTTGATCTCTTATTGTCTCTTCCATTGTTTTTACATAGTTTGGTTCATTTCCGTTTGATATGTGTTAAATATGTCCCTTTCACCAGTTATTGAAAAATAAATAAAGAAGTTCAATCAGCTATTTTTACAAATGATTTACTGTGTTACTAATATAAAAATCCTATTTTTCGTTGTCAGGATTGTTAATGCTTCTTTCAATATTTATTTATCTCTTCCCACAATATCTACGTCATCGACATAAGCTACTATTTACGTTAAATAGTGAGCTATAGTTCCTTTAATTTCGCTGGGCTTGATTATTTCTTCTACTACTATGTTGATTAGTGTGGTTAATATTGAATCGCCTTGTTGCACTCCTGTTTCACTTCCTATTGTGTTTGTGCTACCTTCTTCTGTTATTTAGCTCGGGATTCGTTCATAGTCATCTGATAAGCTTTTTCGGTATACGTTGATTTTTCATTTTATTAATTATTATTAATAATTTATTTCATTTAATACAGTCAAATGCTTGGTCAAAGTGTACGAAGAGGGAGTGGCGTTCTATGTTGTGTTTGTGATATTTTTCTAGTGTTTGTCTAATTATGTGTATCGCAACTGTAGTGGATCTACCTTTCCTGAATTCCTGCTAGTAGTAATTGAATGAGATTGCTTCTGATTAGTGTTACTAGAATTTTTGTATGATTTTCATCTATATTCCTCTATAGCGGTTACAGTCGGTTACTTCTCGTTTCTCAAAAATTGATATAATTCTGCCTTTTTCCTCATCTTCGGGCATTTCCTCAGCTTTCCATAATCTAACTATTAGGTTGTAGATGTTTGTTAATAATTTTTCCCTCCCGTTTTTATCCAGATCGTTAGGAATTTCATCTGGGCCATGTTTTTTTCTGTTCAATTTTATTAATTAAATGGATATATTCATCATATTGGTATCGATATTTCATTATTATTTCTCATCTCTTTTGTTGCACATTCTTTCTCTTCGGGACATTCTTTGCATCCATATAATTGTGTGACGTGCATAATCCATTGTCAAAAAAAAGGACTATACAAAGCTAAAAATTGAAATCAACCTGAGAACACTGTACTATACACAATTTTTCTCATTATATAATAGGTACACAAACACATAATATTATATAGTTTTGGTTAGAAAATACTTAAGGGACAGAGGAAGACTTTAGACATACTTACACTGATTAACAACTTTAAAGTATTAATATGTATGTTCTTAGTAAACACGTTCTTTTATAAATAACTCTATAATTCGCTACGGAATAGACTTGTGAAAAATATGTACTTGACAAGTTTACTAAAACTGAATCACGTACCCTTTAACCTTTAGCAATCAAAATCATTTCCACATTTCAAGCATTTTCATATTGTTTTTAAAGCTGACATTAACACCTGCACATATTTTAGCGAATGTATAATTACCAAATCTTCATTTCCAAGGTGAATTCAATGTTTTCTAGAAAGTTCTAAAAAATTCAGTTAGATAGACATATACGAATGGTATGACAAGCTATTATCAGAGTAATTATGTAGTTTTAGGGGTGAAATTGAGTGATAAATTGTTAACCCATAATTTCATGATGAATATATATGATATGAATACTACTCTATTAAATATTCTATCAATTATAAAGTTTTCAACCAAATTATAAAAGGGATGTTAACTAAGTAATTTTTATTTTTATGTTGGTGAATATTTATTGTTCTTTTTCATCAATAAATTAGAAACTTTAAAAATATATAAATGGAAAAGAAGATCTTAAAATATGAATATAACAATACTGAATGTAAAAAGCTTGCTAAGAAATCTTCATTTTCAGGGTAACCCAATGTTTTCTAAAAAGCTCGAAAAAATTCAGTTATTAGAGATAGATATATGCCAATAGTATGACTAAGTTTTTATACGATGCTGTTATCAGAGTCATTAATTTTAGGACTGAACTTGAGTGATAAATTATCAACCAATAATTTCCTGATTACAGAATGATATGAATATGTATTCTGTTAAAAATAAGCTTTTCCATCAATGATTGTTATAAATTTTTCAACCAAACTCGAAAAGAGATCTCAATTTTCATTTATTTTGGTAAATATTGAAAATTGATTATCTTTTTCATCTATAAATGAGGAAATTTAAAAATAAATTAACGTACATAACATCATGAGAGATATAAAAGAAACGATTCAAGAAATGGGATTCTGAAACTGTTTCTTTTTGTCATGTTTAAGTTAAATATTATTTTACATAAAATGAAACCACATTTGATTGTACCTAATGAAATTAACATTTACGTTTCGATCTCTAAATGGGAAAGCGTTTTCAAAACAAATAAAAATAATAATGATTAATGATCTTAACCTATAAATGTTTATAATTGACGCTGGGTAGTAATACATTTGACATACTTGGCCTTGATCTTGTAGGCATTAGCCATGTTTTGAGTGAAAATCTGAGAACTAAGGACTTTACCTCCAACATCTCCAAATTAGCATTTATAAACCAGAACTGCTACCACCTTTTAACTCTTATTCACAACTTACTTTTACAATTGATAACCACTACCGATAATAAATCACTTCTCAGGAGTCGAGGTTCCTCCTTTTAAAGTCAGCAACAGGTGACCACCAAAACCTCCTTCCACACTCACTTTTAAATAGTCATCTTTCGTATTTCATGAACAAACCAAAAGTTTTTAATTTCTTAAAATTGACTGTATTGTCCACTTTTGTATTCATTAAAATAACAATGGACCTCTATAATTAGCTTTTTTCCAAATTCCCAGAGGTTTTTGAAAACTCGATGCGAAAAATAATAGGCACAGTTATCGCTTATATCCTGTTTACTCAAACTACGAAGACAACTGGTAAATGGCTCCTTCCATGAATTTCATCCCGAAACAAATTGTCGATTTTACATATTTTAAATCTAATACTAATATTAATCTATTCTAACATTCTAAATTTTAAGTCATCATATAGGTTCCTAATAAATTCATATCACTTGTAAAATACACATAAAAACCTTATCAATATTATAATTTGCTTACTTTGTCTGTCTTTCTGTGACGAAAATCCCAGCGCCACCTATCTACAAAACTAAAACTAATCTTAATAATATATATTTTACGTCATATAGTTTCGAAGCTCCAAGGAAGTCCACAAAAAAACAAAAAAAAACAAAAAAACAAAAAAAAAAACAAAAAAACAAAAAAAAAACGGTCTCACTATCTAAATCACTTTGGATTCATCCAATACTTAAACCTTTTTCACTCTACATTTATTGTATCTTTCACTTTCATCATAGACCAAATATGGAGGGCCCATCTGGCTCTACATATACCGCTTCAACGGACTAGGCCCTTAAGGCAGATCAGGTGAATACTGATATTCTTGCGAAATCCGAGCACTGAGGTCTTGTGCGGCATACAGGGGCTCAGTGGCCGGACCCTACTCGGGTGCTCGGCCGGCGAGGAGAACAAAATTTATTTTGCCAAATCGGCGGCCGAGTGACCGAGCACACACTCTTTCCCGAACATAGAGTCGTCAGCCAAGGCTGGGGGCTCTATGGTCGGAACACACGCTTTTTTTTTTGTTTTAGGGACTCAAGTCCCGAAGTCATGATAGAGTAACTTCAATAGAGTCAGTAATGTAAATAGGGAGAAAAGCCTAGATGTAGCTACCCCTACAGTTAGGTGGCATAACCACAGTCATTAAAAACAGAGGGTGTTCCATTACCCAGGACACCTTAAGTAACTTTCAGATCATAAGCCTCCTCACGTAAGTCACACGATGAGGAGGGGTGGTGGAAAAACCTGGGGGTCAGATAGGTACCACTTCGACTAGCGAAGTGTGACCGGTCTGATCTTCGGACATGTGGATCCCATTCTTAGATTGGTATACACATCTTCCTAGGGGCAGGGTTAATCACTGCGTGTGTGTGTGTGTGTTTACGTCATATGTCACTGGTGTATTATAAAGAAATGGAAAAATATTCAATCAGTAACATTCGATATTAATTTGGTATTTCTGGTACTTAACCTTAATGACAGTCACTCAACTAAACGTTTTGTGTTTGTCTTGTTTTTAATGTGAATTGTGTTTGTGCTTATATTTTAAATGTTAAAGTAAATTATACAACCTTTTAATTGTACTTGATGTTATTAAATCTTACCTTACCTTCACTTTTAAATTTAAATGTGCGCTTTTTCAACATAAATTTGAATGTACATGGTGATCCACGCAAGTCTGGCTTAGTCCATAATCTGTATTTTAAATAAAACACCCTGTATATTTTTATGTTGTTAAAATCTCCTTAACAAGCTGATCTCAACGAACTATATAATGTAGGGTCTATTATGAATAATACAAGGTGAAATTTTGAAATTAAGTATAATTTTCTTCAAGACAATTAATTCATAGAATACCCGAGGTAATTGATTGGATTACATTAAAATAAATGCTCAAAATGTTCTCCCCCTTGTTGTTGGAAATAACACAGTCTCCTATAAAACTCGTCCCAAACTTTGTTTAAAGTTTAAAGTTTCAATGCAAGTTGGTTGTGTTGCATATACTTTGTTCTTAAGAAAACCCCACAGAAAAAAATCCAACGGCGTAAGATCTGGCGACCTAGCTGGCCGCACAATAATACCCCTTCGTCAAATCCATTTATTGAAGAAGATTTCATTCAAGTAAAGTGGGGTGTTGCACTGTCCAACCAGACAGTTTCATGCGGTAGGGTCGGATCTATTGGATTGGGATATAAGTTAGCCAACTGAGGAAGAACATCATCTCTTAGCACGCTTAAATATTTTTCTGCCGTCAGATTACCATTTACAAATATAGCACCAATAATATGATTATATGATCTCCTATAACACTTGCCCAAACATTCAACTTTTGAGGATACTGAGTGTGTGTCTTACGCATCCAATGAGTATTCTCCGCTGAACAATATCTACAGTTTTGTCGGTCTTCCTCTCCGTTCAATGTAAATGTTGATTCATCAGAAAAAAGAATTGTGCCAAGAGCTATTTCATTTGTCCACAAGGAAACTAAGTTCCTGTAGCTGACTGTATACCATGTATCACAAAAAATTTATTAAAATCCTTTATAAAAGGTATATAATTTGAATACCTTTTATAAAGGATTTTAATAATTTTTTTTTATTACATTTGTGTTAATTTTATCCATCATTCTTTCGCAGAAATCCATTCTACGATCTGGATCGTCTTCTGTTAGCTTCTGCACAAAAGTCAATTTATATGGATGAAGTTTTTCTTCATGGAAACACCTTAGGACAGTTGTGCGACTCATAATATTTTGACGTGCAATTTGACGTGAACTTGACGTTGGATTCTCTGCGACACTCAACAAAATATCCACTTTCACCTCATCTTCAATGAAGTTTGGTTTTATTTTTAACGGTTTGACATGTCCAAGTTCTCTGAATTGTGCATAAATTTCAGATACAGTAACTTGTGCAGTATTAGGCAACTGAGGATACCTCTGATTAAATAAGTTTGCTACTTTAACAATTCACTTGACTTCTACAATTCTCAGGGGGAACCAATCATCATTAAAATCTCAATTCGGTGGGTCTCAGTTAAATATTTCATTTTTATTTTTGCAAGAAATTAGCTTTTAATTAGGAATTTATTATTTTAATGTAAAATGTCAATACACCAACAACTGATTGATAACAATCCGCATTATTTACCGATTTAGTTTAATTAGCAGACTATCTAGACAGTTTTTACCTAATCATGACAAAAATGCGTGGATCACCCTGTACATTTAAATTTATGTTTAAAAAGCGCACATTTACATTTAAAAGTTAACGTGTCCCAGTCCGAGTTTTTTATTATTTTCTATAATAAGGACACAAACAATTTATATATATATATATATATATATATATATATATATATATATATATATATATATATATATATATATATATATATATGTTCGGATAAGTTTCCGCGGTCAGATGAATGAAAATTACTGAGTTCTCGGGAAGAACCGCGTTGAGAATTTAAAACTCGACGTTTCGGCACCCATTTTGGAGCCATTATCAAGAGGGATACGGTTCGGTTCGAGTTCGGGGTCTCAATCTGCCTACTCCCCTCACTCGATACGTACCAGTATCGTGTTCTATATTGCAAGAACTGTCTCTCGGCACTGAGGTCTCAATCTGCCTACTCCCCAGTGTCGAGTGACACTCGACACTGGGGAGTAGGCAGATTGAGACCTCAGTGCCGAGAGACAGTTCTTGCAATATAGAACACGATACTGGTACGTATCGAGTGAGGGGAGTAGGCAGATTGAGACCCCGAACTCGAACCGAACCGTATCCCTCTTGATAATGGCTCCAAAATGGGTGCCGAAACGTCGAGTTTTAAATTCTCAACGCGGTTCTTCCCGAGAACTCAGTAATTTTCATATATATATATATATATATATATATATATATATATATATATATATATATATATATATATATATATCTTTTACACATTTCGCATAGCGCAGAGGATACAGAAAACGATATTATCATATCGTTTTCGTTCACGGCCGCCAAAGCAGGTGGCGCCTTTGTAAGCTAACTACTGTTGTAGTGAAGTTTTGGGAGACATTCGTTGGACTTTCCGAGTTTGAATTTGTATCAGCCCAAGTGTCTGATGAGGCTGGGATAGGCCGAAATGATCATAACACTTTGTTGATACCGATTCGAGCACGAAGAGTTTAACTAATTTGCCCTCCTAGGCCATATATTTGGCCATTTAATTTAATAAAGCGATTGCGGCTTTCGCTAAAAGATTTTATCTTTTACACACACACACACACCTACACACACACACACACACACACACACACACACACACACACACACACACACACACACACACACACACACACACACACACACATATATATATATATATATATATATATATATATATATATATATATTATATATATATATATATATATATATATATATATATATATATATATATATATATATATATAACTGTTTTGGATGGGTTGGAGTCAATAAAAGGGCTATTGGTTAACTATTTTTTTTTATATCTCGAGCTTTCAATTGTGTTTACAATTATTATCAAGAGCTGCTAAAAAAGACAAAATATCTTACAAAGTTGAACTAGAAAGAAAAAATAATTTTGTTAACCAAATAAAATTAGTTTAGTAAATAAAAATTGCTGCTTAAAAATAAAATCTTAAAAATAATTAATATAAAAATGTCCTAATCTAATAAATGCTTCTCTGAAATTTTTAGTATAATTTTGAAAACAGTTTTTTAATACAAAAAAAATTGAATTTATAAATAAGTTAAAATAGCAACCAATTACAAATAAGCCTCAATGTCATAAATGCCAACTAAAAATTTTTATTTTTGACAATTATATTGCCAAAAATAAAATTTTGTTTAAAGATTATTTTTTGTTTAGTAACAAAAAAGAAGACGATTTATTCACCATTGATAGATGTCTGAAAAAATTTAACAGATGTATGGAAAATTAAATCAAAATGTGACATTTTACAAGTTTTATACATAAATTATAAAGAAAGAATATAATTCTAAATTTTGCTTAGATTTTGAATTTCTGATCTTTTGTTTAAATTATTATCATTTTGCTAATACAAACCATTTCCAAAAAAGTCCTTTTGAACTTATTACTTTCACTACATAAAATTTTAATGTTATCAAAATCCATAATATGGTCTTTATCGATTACATGCTCTGCCAAAGCACAAGATGGTTTTTTAATTCTGCAATCACTTTTGTGAGAAATAATGCGATTTGAAAGATTTCTTCCGGTCTCACCAACATATTTAGCCTCACACTGAGTACAACTAATGCTGTATACTAAATTCGTTTTTGCAAATTTGTCTATAGGATATTTAGTTTTGGAATATAAAGATGAAATAGTTTTGATGTTCTTTGTTGCTATTGCTATTGTCTATTGTCAATAACCTTTAGTGTTTGTATTAATTTAGGTGTTAATGATGGTATAAAAGGTAGTGAATGATAATAGATGTTCTGATTGTTAGATACAATGTTTTGAGATTGAGCAAAAAATGGTGTTAAATTATTTATATTACCAATATTGGAAAAAAGCATCCTATGTAGCATATCTGGAGGATAAGAGTTTTCAATTAGAATATTTTTTAATAATTGAAGATCTTCTTGTAGATAATCTGGATGAGAAAGTTTTAAAACACGTTCTTTTAATCCTGTTATAAGGTTCATTTTCATCTTATTTGGATGGTGAGAGTAATAGCTTATAAATCTATTACTACATATGGGTTTTCTGAACCATCTGGTTTTCAACATATTGTCTGTATTTCTTACAATTCTCATGTCAAGGAATGGTAGAGAATTATCTACCTCTTCCTTAACTGTAAATTGTATATGTTGATTATGACTGTTGAAAATGTTGACTGTTTCATGAATTTTGTGTTTAGGAAGTGCCAAAACTAAATCATCTACATATCTCTTAATAAAAGGAATGAAAAAAGTGCAATTACTCATACAATCACTGATAACATCATCCATGACATAGCTACTTAGAATGGGTGAAAGACTAGATCCCATAGGACCACCAAAAATTTGTTTATAAAATACACCATTAAATATAAAAATATTAGAATCAAAAACAAAGTTGATAAGTGTTTTGAAATGTAATAAGTCAATATTAGTGTGTTGTGAAATCTCATTCCAATTTTTTTCAACACTACTTATGAATAAATCTAAAGGTAAATTAGTAAAAAGAGATGTTACATCAAAACTAACTAAAACATAATTTTGTGGTAATTGTAAATTATTAATGAAAGAACTAAAATCAAATGAATCTTTAATGTAAAAATTGTTGTTTAAATTATAAGCATTAGTTAAGATGTCAGTGAGGAGCTGTGTTATTGGTCCATTAGGAGGGCATAAAGATGAAACAATTGGTCTCATAGATAAAGTTGGTTTATGTATTTTTGGTAGAGCATAAAACCGTGGAGCAATAGAATTATAAATTTTGAGCTCTTTTGCTTTTTTATTATCAATAAATTTCTTTATGTTTAATTTAGATACTAGACAATTTGCTTTTTGTTGCAAAGTACAAACAGGACTCCTTCTAAGTGTAGTGTAATACTTAGTATCATATATATATATTGATATTTTATATAGTTTCTCGTGATATTTTATGTGAGTTTCTTGAACCGTATAGTACCTATGGTTCAAGAAACTGAAAACTATAATATATATATATATATATATATATATATATATATATATATATATATATATCAAACTTTTTTCGATATCGCGACGGTTGTAGTTTGGAGTCTTTGGAGAAGAATCTGTCATATATTTTATTACGTTCACTATTAATAAATTGCTAAAAGACGAAGACAATTAAAAGATGGTAAAGAGAGTTTCTTTGGCTGTAAGTCATACATTTTATAATTTGAAGTCGTAAAATAAAGGCGGAAGTCGTCTTTGACCCAAAGCATATTTTATTCATAAGTAGAAAAAGTCCGTTGGTTGGTAAGAACAAAGCTTACAGAATCTTTTAATTAAACAAAGTTCTACTCAAAATAATGCCGCAACAATAAAGTCGTAATGACAAAGGTGGAAAGAAAATCTTTCGCAATTAGGTCTTGAATTTATTCCTGGCAGGCTCCTTCAAATTTCAAATTCCCGAGAAACCTTTCTGGGAGTGCGGCAAGTAGACCGATACACGTAGCATATTTAAGAAACGACATTGTAAGAGAAACTGCCTCTGTATGTGTGTAATGAAAGACTTTCCTTTGCACGGGTGTAGAAAATTTCGTTTTCACAAGGGGAAGTTTAATTTTGTCTTAGGCTGACGTCACGCTTCCATACGAGAGCGAGAGAGGCGGACGACATATCTCGGAAGAGGCGGAAAAGAGAAGGCTGATTACTAATTAAGAATTTGAAAGAAAGGGGCCGATGTTTAAAATGCGTGAGCCGAGAGGAAAGTCTATACGTATATATGAGACAAAGAAATAAGACTTCGTTCGGCAAGACGGGAATTGAGTTAGAAAATGGCGGATTGTACATTCTAGAGAAGAATTTGCATGTAATTAATGCATAAGGAAAAATCGTGGCGCACAGATGTACAATATAACAGACTCGGCTTCTGATTACATTAATTTCTCATCTGCAGTGATAGGAAGTTTTAAAATGTTGATGAAGACCATTTCGCTTACGTTTTCTCTCTCTTTTCGACTTTTCAGTTATTTTATTTCTCTTTCACATTTAAAATAAATCTACTATTCGTAGAGACGTAAAGGCGTTCACTGATATTTGTCGATAATCTTTACAAATTTTACAATTTTTCATTGTTCAATCTAAAGGCTCTAAAGATTTTTCTAATATTTTTTATTTCTGAATTGTACCTTTTATTATACAGTGAACGGCTAAATTATGGAATATTATTATTATTTCGAGAACCGTCGAGTGTTGAGGGAAATCCCGAAACAGGTCGATTTTAAAGACCCATCTTATAACTTACATGGAGTAGGGATTACGGTTCTCGAAATAATGATAATATTCCATAATTTAGCCGTTCACTCTATGTTATAAAATTATGATCATGTTATAAAATACTAACAATTATAATTTCCACAGCAAAGTCCATTTCAAAAATATAGAGCCATCAAAAAAAATTTAACCAAAGTAGTCTGTGCAACAAAATTAACGCGGGTTGGGATTTTTACGAGTACAACTTGCACAGACTGATCTAATATACAATAATTTTTTAAGAAAAATACTATCTTGTGACAACAAAGCAATAATAAAAATAAATAAGTTTTACTTGTACTGATAAATATGCATATTTTTTTTAGTGACTGATACTTTATACCTTCAAAATGGTTTGATTGATGTAACGTGAATGATATGGAGTTAACTGTTAGTAAGAGTCATCTATCTATCTATCTAATTAGCCATCTTTGGACATGGGCCTCCCCAATCCTTTTCCATTCTTTTCTGTCTGTCGCTATAGTCATCCACCTAGAGCCCACGCCCGCTTAGTTGAGGAGACATGTCGTGGAATGCAAATTTTAGATTCCCCATGTCTCTATTAACATCTTTATCAACGTCTGCTTTGCCTTGCAATTTTTAGAAGGCTCAGATTAAGGCAGAAATCTGAATTGTGTTTCGAAACTATTTTACGGATTTATTATTAGATGTCGCAATTGCGTCCGTTTCGAAGCCATTTTAGTGTTGCTTCTTAAAGACAGGAAATATTTATTTTCACGTTGAGAACGGCTATGAATAGCTGTTCTGATGAGCCTTATTAAGGCAAAATACGTATAAACAGATACATAGACGCTTTGTACGTGAAATCAAATCTTGACTGTATTTTTCATTTTGATGTTCTTTGCTTTATTTCGTCATTACTTCTCCTGACCATTCTTGTTACTCTGCAGCATCTTCGCAGGCATTCCATCTCTGTTGCTACTATCTTACTGCTGTTTTTCTTGTTTATGGTCCAATTTTTAGCCTCATATGTCATAATACTTCGCACTATTGTTTTATAAATCTGTGTTTATACATAAAATAATATATCCTGTAATAATAATGATATGACTAACACTATAACACAATATTAAGATAAGGTTATATTAAAGCCGGAGACATGTTCTTGTAGAACTCTGGATAGTGAGGAACGAAGGGCTCCTTAATGGTTCGGTCCAAACTACTGTAGGTTGGTCATGTGGTTATGAAAAAAAATGCTCATCTGGTCTGGTATTCAGACGGAATTCTGAAGGAAAAAATCCCCAAACGGATATGGCAATCAAAAAAAAAAAAAAAATTCTTTCCAAATTGATTTATATTTTATATATTTCTATAAAACTATTTGTTTGTAAAAACGTAAATCGCTCTTTGTTTATGAAATTTGCACAATTATAACTTGCGAAATTTATAAAAGAAGGATTCAAAATTATAATATAAATATAAAATAACTCGAAATAAATATAATAAATAAAAGTATATAAAACTAATTTTTTTTATTTAATATACTCAGCTCATAAATTAAAATTTTCATCCATCCACCTATAACGTCGATTTTTTTTTCCAGGTAAGTAGGAGTCACCTTCCGCCGGCCCGTGATGTACTATCTTCGATGTTTTCATCCCATAAAGTCGCCGAAGCGTGCAGAAACAAAATACCTTAGCATTTGCTATAATTTGATTTAGTCGATGTTTTCTCTTCTTCTACGATTCCAACGGAACCCGAAGCGAACTGTTTGCCTCGCTGGAAATTGGTAAGAGATAATATATCTCTTCCACTTTTTAATCAACAAATACAATTCGAATGAATTAATGGAAATATATGTTTTAAAATTTACGAAAATATAATATTAGTGCAAAAATATAAACATTATGAAAGTTTCAAAACAAACTCCCAAAAACAAATGTAAGCAAAATGTAAATAATTCAAATACATACAGGGTGTGTCACGACTAGCTTACTATCTATACAGGGTGTTTCAAAAAGGTACGTCATAAATTAAATCACGCATTCCGGGGACAAAAATAAATTGATTGAATCCAACTTACCCTAGTTCAAAAGTGTACACAAAAAAAGTTACAGCCCTTTGAAGTTACAAAATAAAAATGGTTTTTTCCATTATCTCCTAAACTAAATTAGTACACTACTGATATTACAATAGCCTACACATTTCAGGAAATGGCAGATATGCATGTAACTTTGGGTAAGTTGGATCAGATTAAATTATGATTTTAATAAACTATCGGGAATATCGTAGGTGAATGTCAAGGAAATAATGCAGCAGCCGCAAAGCGTTATGCAGTAAAATACCCCAATCGAAATACACCCGATAGACGATTATTTCTGACAACCGCAAGTTGCTGGCAATGGTGGTCGTCCAATAATGGATGCAACTGATGAAGACATTTTAGAAATCATTGAAGAAGTCTCTGGAACAAGTACAAGGGTAATAGCTGCTCAACTAAAATGTTCCTCACGTAAGGGTTTGGAGGCGTTTGAAGGATCAGCTGCTGAAACCCTATCACTTAACAACGGTTCAAGAGTTATTGGTTGAAGATTATCCTAAAAGGATTGGATTTTCCGCTTGGTTGTTAATTGAAAACACTCGAAATGTTAATTTTATTAGAAATATTTTGTTTACCGACGAGGCTACCTTCAGTAGAAATGGAATAACAAACCATCATAATGAGCACATTTGGGCCGACGAAAATCATCACGCCAAAAAAACGACTCATCACCAAAGGACTTTCAAAGTTAATGTTTGGACAGGAATTGTGGATAAAAATCTAATAGGCCCAGTATTTCTTCCCAACAATTTAAATGGTGATAATTATTTGCAGTTTTTGGCAAACGATTAACAATAGTATTTGGAAGAAGTGAATATTGCAATAAGGCAAAATATGTGGTTTCTACAAGATGGCGCTCCACCGCATTACAGTAATGAAGTCCGGGAATACCTTTACAGGCAGTATTCTAGTCGGTGGATTGCAAGGGGTTGCGACGCACCTATTTCTTGGCCACCCAGAAATCCAGGTCTTAACCTCATGGTCTTTTGCTTTTCGGGGTTTATGAAAGAGAAAGTTTATTCTGTAACAATAGAGGACGAACAACAATTGAGGGTTAGAATAATTGAAGCTGCAAATCAATTTCGTCAGAAAAATATGATTTTTCAGCGCATTCGGTTTTCCTTATTAAAATGATGTGTATTGAACCGAATGTGTATTGAAGAAAATGGGGGTCATTTTGAGCATTTATTGTAATATCATATTTATAGAGGATATAGACATTTTTTGTACTTGTTAATTCATTTAAGCGATTTATTTAGTTGCACGTAATTTTTTAAAGGTTAATGAAAAGGGCTGCAACTCAATAAAAACTGTTTCTTGAAAAAAAAGTGATAGGAGGCAAAAAAGCTTTAAAAATAATGAGTTAAACTAATGATGCCATAAAATTCATTTGATTTAAACGCACTTAAAAGTTTGGGGGGATTTAGAGCTGCACACCCCCCTAAAATTTTTTCTGTGCTATTAGATTTTGTTATTTCTTTTGTCTGAAAAACGCTTTCAGAACAAGAAAGTAACGCGTCCATTTTTATTACAAAATGTCAAGTAGTTTAGGAGATAATGCAAATTTATTTTGTGACTTCAAAGGGCTGTAACTTTTTTTGTGTACAATTTTGTACTAAGGTAAGCTGGATTCAATCAATTTATTTTTGTCCCCGGAATGCGTGATTTAATTTATGACATACCTTTTTGAAACACCCTGTATATCGGAAACTACTTACACGATACTTATGAAAATTGATTTATGGGTATTGGGTAAGCCTGTAATAAAACACCCTTTATATAAGTGCATTTTTAAATTCTGCGGAAGATTCTAGATAAAATTTGTATAAGTTGCTATTGGTCAAAACTTATAAAAATTTATTATTTATTATTATTAAACTTATAAAACATATTTTTTTAATTAGGTATTTATCTTGTTTCAAACATTTTGAAAGATAGAGACAATTTTTTCAAAGTTATTGTCTCATCCATTTAGAATTACAATATCCTGAAAACTTTTCCACTTCTTCTTCTTCTTCAGTGCCTTATCCGGTCCGGATGTTGGCGATCATCAAGGCTATCATGGTTTTGTTGACTGCTCTGCGAAACAGCTCCGCTGAGGTCATCCCAAACCATTGTCGGAGATTTTTCAACCACGAGATACGACGGCGTCCCGGTCCTCTTCTGCCAAATACTTTACCCTGCATAACAAGTTGAAGAATTCGATATTTTTCTTCGTTTCGCATCACGTGGCCGAGGTACTAAAGCTTACGTTGTTTAATTAAATTAACCACTTCTTTTTCTTTTGTCATGCGCTGTAGGACCTCAACGTTGGTGACATGGTCCACATAAGATATTTTTAGTATCCTTCTATATATCCACATCTCGAAGGCTTCGATTCGTTTTTCAGTGGCTTGCGTCAGTGTCCAGGCTTCAACTCCATATAGTTACACTGGAAGAACGTAGCACCTCACTATCCGCATCTTGGTTCCCAAACTGAGATCACTGCAGCACAGCAAGGATCTCAACTTAATAAATGTAGACCGTGCCATTTCAATTCTGGATCTAATCTCTTGAGCGTAGTCCCATTGTACGTTGAGGGTAGTTCCGAGGTAAGTGAATCTGTCGACTCTCTGGATCTCTTCGCTACCTGCCATTAGTGCCCCGGGATCTAAATTTGTACGGCTGACAACCATGAATTTAGTTTTCTTAATATTAAGGTTCAGTCCGTATGATACGCTCACAGTTCGCACTCGGTCTAGTAAGGCCTGCAGATCGTTTAGGCTGGTTGCTAGTAACACAGTGTCATCGGCGTAGCGGATATTATTAATGTATTCACCGTTCACTCGGATTCCCATGTCTAGGTTTGTGAGGGCTTCATTAAAAATCTCCTCAGAGTATATATTGAAAAGAGTCGGCGATAGCACACATCCTTGCCTTACTCCTCGCATGATCTTCACTTGGTCGGTCAGTTGGTCTTCGACCTTGACTTGAGCACGCTTTTACACACAAAGAATAAATAACATTCTTTCCGGAAATTAGGTCGAAACCGAATTTCTAAATACAGGGTTTTCACAAATGATACGCCATTTCTTTAAATTTGAGACTACAGTTAGTTAATAATTTTAAATAAAACACCCTATATTTTATAATTTTAGTCAAAAAAGAAATCAATCTCCTTCTTCTTCCTTCTTGTATGTAGGCTTTAAAGTCTGTTTCTTCTTCAATATTAGCCTCCTAAATTGTTTGAATTATGCACCATTTTTTCTTGGTCTGCCAATACTTCTTCGTCCATTTGGTGACTTTTCTCGTGCTATTCGTACTATCCTATCCTCTGATATTCTACTAATGTGTTCGTTCCACTCCTGTTTCCGTTTTGTCACCCATCCATTTATGTCTTCTATATTGCATGCTCTTCTTATGTTTTCTCTTCTCTCCCTATGCAACATTTCCCTGATATTCCTCGTAGTATTTTCATCTCTGTTTTCTCTAGTAGTCGTCGCGTTTTAGATATGTCGGGTCCTGTCTCCGCCGTGTATGTTAATATAGGTCTAATTGCTGCTTTATAGATTCTTGTTTTTGTGTCTTGTCTTAGGTATTTGTTCTTCCAGATTGTATCATTAAGAGATCCCGCCGGTTTGCTTACTTTTAAGCTTTGTTGTCACACTTCTTCAACATCTCCGTAACTAGTTATATCTATTCCCAGATATCTAAACCTTCCTTCCTGCTTTATTATTTTCCCATCAACTTTGATTTTACATCATAGTGGGTATTTAGATGTTGTCATACATTTGGTGTTTTCTGCTGATATTATCATGTTGTATTTCTTGGCTGTTGTATTAAAGATATGTGTTAATCTTTGGAGCTCGTCTTCTGTCTCGGCGATTAATACTGCGTCGTCTGCATAAAAAAATATTTGTATTTCTTTGTTCCCCATTATGTAACCATGATCTTTACGTACTGCTTGTATTAATTCGTCTATTAATATATTAAAGAGAAGTGGGCTTAACGAGTCACCCTGTTTGACTCCGCTTTGTACTGGTATACACTGTGTTAGTTTTCTATTTATCTTTGCCTTTGTCGATTATGAAAGAAGATGTTTTCAATGGTTTGTATAATATTGATTGGTATGTTTCTTTTATATAGTAGGTGTGAGACGTCTTCGACTTGCATGCTATCGAAAGCCTTTGTCAGGTCTATAAAACATAGATATGCTAGTTTATTGTACTCGATGACCTTTTCTGTAATTTGTCCTAGTACAAATACGGCGTCTACGGAGGATCTTTCGAATCTGAATCCTTATTGTTCATCTGATAAAGTTGATATTTTATTGATTTTGTTGGTTAAGACTTTTTTGGTAAGCTTAAGTGCGGTGTTCAGTAGATTTATACCTCTATAATTGTTGGGGTCTTCTTTATCTCCTTTCTTGAACATTGGTATGCTGTTTTATCACGCATCTAGAATCTTACAGTGCAATATTAGTTTTTTATAAGTTTTGTCATCTCTAGGGTTATCCTTTCTCCTCCGTGTTGTAGAAGCTCGTTGGTTATTTCGTCTGGTCCTGGGGACTTTCTATTTTTGAGTGAATTTATGGCTATCTCTACTTCCTGAAAACTAATTTATATTTCGTGTCTTATATATATATATGGAATATATATATATATATATATATATATATATATATATATATATATATATATATTCCATTCCTTTTCCATTTGTTTGCAGAAATCAATTATCTTTAAAATAGTATTAGAATTCTTTACACCTACCTAAAGTTAGTGTAACACTTCTAATATATTTATAATTAAATATTTACTTTTTACAATGTCGTCGCCCGAAGAGGATCGTCCTGAGAAAGGTATTTCTAAAAAACGTAAAAAGAAACTGAAACAAGTTATTTTTAAAAATGAAGTAATTAGAAGTAGACAAATGAAGGGCAAAGAATATCTGAATTACAGAGGCACCAAAGTAAATCAACGGAACATGGGTAAAACATGCCGATAAGATAAATAATTCTGTTTTTGTCCATTAAAATACCGCTGAGGTAAGCCTTTTACTTTTAGTTGTAGGTCACACTATTTTCTTGAAATTGCCGAAGATGACGGCAAGAGATTTTTGACAATTATATGCTCTAAAGACAAATAATGACCAAGATTCATATAGGCAGGCTTTAATTAAGTGTTCAGAAATTGCAAGGAAATGACCTAGAGTAGATCAAAATAATTCAAAACCAAAAAACAAATTATATAAATACTTTGTGTTCTCTAGATCGAGCAGGTATAGTGTCTGTAAAATTACTTTTGTTAGTATTCATGGGATCACTGTAGACCGTGTTCGGTACTTGACTAACTTATTATCGTTGGGAAAATCACCTAACGATGGAAGACGTAAAAATACGCAAGGTAAAGACAAACCTAGAGATTTGGTCATTCAAGTGAAGGAACATATTCGTTTATTTCCAGTAAAAAATTAACATTATGATAACCGTAAATTTCACTAACTTAATAAAAAACTTGGAAATTAAAAAAATGCGTAAACTATTTCTTACAAAAAATCCCGAATCATTTATGAAGTACGGCTTTTACCGCAAGATATTTAAAGAGTTTTAGCTTGTCTTTTGGTGGACCACAGGTTGACACCTCCTGCACCCGTGAGGAACTTTCCAACAAAATTAAGTTCAAGGCCCTAAACGATGTTGTTAAACGTATAGCTGTAGCGGAAAAATTGTTTACCAAAATAGAGCAAAAAATTTTTATAGTAAGATGAATTCTTGGTAGGAGCGATTTGAGTAGACTACATGCAAAATCTTGAATTTTATTTCAAGACACATTTTACCTTCACCAACTAACTGAATATGTTTTTGATATCCACGATCTAAAAACTGGGAAAACCATGTTTTATGCATATCATGATGGTCCTTTTTGCCCATACCATGAAGGTATGGGCAAAAAGGACCAAATGAGGTTTGATCCTCTATTAAGGATTTTATAAACAGAGAGTATTCATCAAACATTAAACATTTCCATTTTTTTCTGAGGGATGTGGTGTTCAGAATAAGAACCATACAGTTCTTAGAATGTGCGTAGAATGTGCTCTTGCAGACCTCGGACGATGAAAATAATGTAAAGACTATAAAAACTGGTGGCCCGTTTACTACAAAAAAAGTTTAATTTTATGCACTTTAGCTACAACAAGGACAACGGTATTTCGACTGCTTGCGACTTTATTGATAACCTAATAAAGCATAATTTTTATCTAGAATCTTAGGCCACATCTAAAAATGTAATAATATATAGGGTGTTCAAGTTAAAATAACAAATTGCTGTTTACTTCCGGTATAACCGAAAGTGACATATCTGTTAAAATATTTTCCTTGAATTCGTCATAGCCTGTAATCCCTATAAACCGATTTTCATTAATATCGTGTCAGTAGTTTTTAATATATAGATAGTGTAATCTCGTCGTGAAGTACCCTGTATATTTCTTTGCAAAGCATTCAATCGGTGGTAACGTATTCTAATATATTAGACATGTTTATAATTATTGCATGCAATTCGCGACAAATCATACAGTTGCCAAAATAGTATTAGTCGTCTTAGTTTTGTGTATTGGCGAAACATCTTTTACTCTTCTCAGATATTTCATTTCAGCTGTTTTTGTCATACTTCTTGCATTATGGATAGTCCTTCAATAAGGTCTAGCATAACAAAATGCTATATTAAAAACGTCTGTATTTAATGATAAACACTTACAAAAATATTTACAAATCTATAATAACAGTTGAATAGAACTATCAGATGAAATAAATATAAAAAGAGGAGGCGTAGTGGTCAACGGTATAACCGTGAACAACATTGGATATCTCGACCATAACTTGGTTCTTGATAACCTTTAAAATCTAAATTTATGCACACTAGTGATTAGTAAGTACAAAAACATTAAGAAGACTACATGATAGTTAGTAAACAAAATTACAAACAGGATAATAATATTAGATTTGGAGATATAGTACTGAAGAGAATTGAGAAACTTGAGAAACTCATGTGTCTTAGTAAAAATTACTACCCAACTTATGTACAAATTGATTAAGACTGATTATAGTGTAAGCTATCTAAGGACTTAAAAACTGTTATTAAATTGATTGATCAAGTCTCGAATATTTAACTTTTTCACACATTCAACATAATTTCTTCAGCGTCTTTTATAAATATTTTTTTAAGTGCACAAATCGTTTAAAAACAAATAACTAACGTCTTTTATATATTATATACCCTTAAAGGATGATTTTGTTGTTGGTACACACAATTATTATGTCGTACCTCGAAGAAATTATTGTTTAACATATCTGATGATGAAACGAGTGTTACCCCAAGGCATATAAAATACCAACAGATAATGGGTGTGTGATAATTGTATGACTTTACTCGAAAGAAAATAAGTAGGTAGGTACCTGAACACTGAAGATAACATAAATGACAGTTATTCGAATATATATATATATATATATATATATATATATATATATATATATATATATATATATATATGATAAATTGTATTGTAAATGTTAGTCCATTGATTTATTCAAACTTAAACAAAATTAAAAAGTGGTGAAATCCTGTCGATGGTAAGATTTAATAATAACCCTTAATAAGATAACGGGAACATATTTCCCACTTTACTTTGCCGCCAAATTTCGATTGTCGCTGTCAATACACAGAATGTTGAATTTTGTGATATTACGTATTCATTTCATGGATAAATACACCAACTATTCTGACAGTTATTCCATGGATCTGGTTTTTAGTTGACAATCGACAACTAGATTTTCATAGGTTATGATATTTCTTGCCGCTAAAAGTTGATTTTTGTTACAATTTTGCAAATTATTTGGTGAATCGGCTCCAAAAATTCTGGTAAGTACAAAGTTATTGTATTATTGATATATATATATTGTTTGGTCAAGCTAAATACATTGTAATTTGTTATACAAATTTATGAAAAGATAGTTATTTTTGTCTTTGAAGTTGGTGGGAAAATTATTCCCCTTATCCAATTCCATAAAAAAAAACGCAAAAGTCATGCACCAGAAACATTACAATTTCTGTTATATTTTAGGATTATGAATTCAAGAAGGGGATTATCAGAACGTGAACTCCTTGCTGCCTTAGAAGAAGATTGGTCTGATGTTGATCTCGACACTGATGATGATGATGACATTTTTATACCATCCCCATCTACTTCTGTTTGCGGTAAGTCCGATGGAGATGTTATTGATAGCAGAATTGGGCAATTGCTTGGTAAATCTGATGAAATTGTTCCTTCTACAACCGTTGATGTAAATTCCACAACTGAAAGAACATCTGAGAATGACCCACAAGAAAATCAAAGTATTTTGGTAGAACAGAGTCCAGTGGTTACGCTAACTAATTTTACTGGACAATGGACCTCTGAAACAGATGTTCCAGAAATACCAAAATTTGAGCCTGTGTTACAGTCAAATGTTCAATTCACCCATAAAAGTCAACCAATATTTTATTTTGAGAATTTCTTCCCTTGTGGTCTAATAGAACAAATTGTTGCTCAAACGAATTTATATGCTGTACAAAAAGACAGCAAAAATTACAAAAACACTAGCCAAGAAGAAATAAGGGCATTGCTAGGTGTTTTTATTTTAATGGGACTGCACCCTGTACCAGACAAAGATTTATATTGGTCAAGTGATCATTTTTATAATAATCCTGTTATCTCCAAAGCTTTTACAATAACCAGGTTCTAATAATTAATAGAAAATATCCATCTAAATGACAATTCAGCAGCTGCAGAGAGAGGTTCAACTAACTTTGATATACTGTATAAGATAAGACCATTTATAGATAGACTAAATGAAGTTTTCAAAGAACAAGCCAAACCTGGAAGTCGATTTTCTATTGATGAATGTATGGTGAAATTTAAAGGACGTAGTTCTATCAAACAGTATATGCCCAAGAAGCCGATTAAGCGTGGTTATAAAATTTGGGCAAAGTGTGATGCTATTACTGGGTATCTGTACCAGTTTATTATCTATACTGGAAAAACTGAAGGCATTGAAAATGATGGCTTGGAATACAAGGTTGTAACTGAATTATGCCAAGATATACCACACAAATCTTTGGTTGTTTTTGATAACTTTTTTACGAGTTGCAAACTGTTGGAAGATTTATATGCTAAACAGCTGTATGCTATAGGTACAGTTAGACCTAATCGCAAAGGTTTGCCCGATTTTATGAGGAAAAAGCAAACCAAAAATGAAAAACTTCGAAAGAATGAATTCTATTGTTTGAGCAGTGGCCCTATAACAGCAATAAAGTGGTTGGATACCAAAGAAGTCACGGTTATTACAACTGCTAATCAACCACATGAAGTAACCATGATAAAACGTACACAAAGAGATGGCACAAAGAAAGATATAATGTGCCCAAAAGTTATTGCAGATTATACACTAAACATGGGAGGAGTTGATCACTTTGACCACTTTAGGGCATCATATCCCATAAGCAGGAAGTCTAGAAAATCGTGGATGAGATTGTTCTTCTTTCTTTTAGATGCAAGTGTAATTAATGCATATATTATGTACACAAGAATTCATGATCAAAAAAATACTTCTCAAAAGGATTTTAGGCTTCGCCTTGGAAGAGCTCTCATAGGTGACTTTACAGTAAAGGCATCTCGCCCTGTGATATTTAAAAATAAAAAAACGGGCAACTTTGGTGTTCCAGACGAAATTCGGCTGAGAAATGTAGGACCACATTTACCAGATGTTCAAAAAAATTATATAAGATGCAGATTTTGCTCAACAAAAAAAGAAGAAAAACAAACGAACATTATATGTAGTTATTGTCAAGTAGCTTTATGCCCAAAACAATATTTTAAATCATTCCACACTGCTGTAGTTGAGACCTAAATTAGTTTGTCACCCATATATGCATTTTTGTATTTTTGAATTAATAAATTGTTTCACAAACTGTATAAGGGTAATTAATTTCCCACCTACAAAATTTTTTTAAAGAACAACGGAAAAATAGTTCCCACCACTATTTTTTTATTACTTTTTCAAATTATTTTATATTTCAACAAAAATATGTTTTATTTACCTCCTTTAGATACCAAAAGTATATAAACAAACAAATTAATTATCCTTATATCCCATGTCTTATTAAGGGATAAGGGAACATTTTGTACCCTTCACACGAAAATAACGACAACCTGTGTGATGACGACGGAAGTTTGCAAAATGATTGTTCAGAAGTCCTAGAATATGATACCAATTCAGAGGAGGATTTCTGTGATGAAGAATATGTCGAAAATTATGTACCGGTAGAAGTAATACCGCGCATACCACGTTTGTTTGGGAAAGATGGAACAAGGTGGAGAATTTTTTCTCTACAGATATTCTAGAAAAAATAGTAGAATGTACCAATAAGTTCATAGAATTGAAACGCTATGACACAGTCAATAACGGAACTGCTAGGTCAATTGATCTTATAGAATTAAAAGCTCGTATAGGGATGAAATAGCACAATCACATATAGGGATGAAAAGTGTAACAAATAGAAGAATCAGAGAGATCATGAACATAATACACACAAGACTTCTCAAACAAATTGTAGAATGAAAACAGGGTGGAAAAAGAAAACGTGAAGGTAGACATGAACAGACAGGAATGGCAATTCTATTCTGTATTTATCCTGTAGTTATCTACTAAATTTAAAGGAATAAACCTTACTTTTAATTGAAAATATTAATTGAAACGTCATGTGTCACCTATTTTCAATTAAAATTATAGTTTATCTCCATTAAATGCAGTAAATGAAATAGAACTGCGCCATGAACTAGCCTTGTCTCATTTAGTTAACAACCAATAGATTATTTTATTCAGAATGTTTACATTATACGGTCAGACAAAACAAATCTATTGTCATACTTAGTGTATCTCTAAAACTGTTCTTAATGGTCATTATGTACTTGCTTTCATTTATCGCTATGTATAAACGTGCCCCACTCTACATATTATTATTTCTGCACACCAACTTTAATAAAGCCAAACGCAAACTACTCAAAGAAACCAAACCATTTAAAAGTTAAATCCCGAAGCACATACACACACAACACCGCCAAGTTTTGGCGCGCCACTCCAAAATTTATGCAGTAATACACATACAAACGAAGCGGAAGCTTTTCATCAATTATACATTTGAATCCATTCCCAATTCATATCGGTGAATTATCCACATACATATAAACCCTTGTTCACTTCTCAACTCTGGAATTTTGTGATAATTGCAGAAATAGATCCTCGATGTGTTATGAATGTTTGCCTCACTTGCTTTAATTTCAATTTAACTTTACGATTCAAACTCAAATTCCGTTCGACTGTTCGTTAAATATACAAAAACTTAACTCTTAAGATGGTTAAGTCATACTCTTACCTGTTAATAGTTTTGTTTCATTTAAACGATATAAAAACGGGTTAATACGCGCAACTACACAAACCATACATTAGTGAAGGCATAAATATTACTAGATATTGAAAGAAAACGTATAGGTAAGATTGAATTGAACTACGAACTAGTTACCAGGTGCCAAGAAAAAAATAGGATCTACAAACAAGAAGCACGGAATTCAAAAGAACACTGTTGGAAATATCAAAGGAAATATGTGCAATGACTGCAATGAGTAGTTCAATTGAACTGCATCCAAACCATTCACGGAGATTGCGTAGCCACGAGATTTTACGTCTTCCTACGCTTCTTCTGCCTTTGATTTTACCCTGCATTATATTCTTTAGTGGTTCGTATTTTTCACCTCTTATGATGTGCCCCAAGTATTCCAATTTCCTGATTTTTATGGAATTTAAAACTTCGCATTGTTTTCCTAGTTCTTCGAGAACTTGTTGGTTTGTTTTGCGATCCATCCATGATATTTTAAAAATACGTCGATAATACCACATTTCGAATGCTTCTAGGTTTTTAATGTTGGATTTTTTAAGTGTACAAGCTTCAATCCCATACAAAAGGGTAGAGAAAATATAACATCGAAGCATTCTTATTCGGAGCGATATATTGATATCGCGATTACAAAAAAGTTTTCTCATTCTATTAAAAGTTGACCGTGCAATTTCAATGCAGCAGCTTATTTCTTTTGTCTGATACCAGTATCTTCTGTGATCCATGCTCCAAGGTATTTTTACGAAGATTTGTTCAATTTCTGTATTATCTAGTACTAGCTTAACTTTGATGTTTTGTGCTTTTGTAAATATCATGAACTTGGTTTTCTTCAAATTTATTTTTAGTCCATAATCGTTGCAATATATATTTAGTTGTTCAGCAAGGTGTTGCAGTTCTTCTAGTGTTCCTGCCAGAAAGACGGTGTCGTCAGCATATTTTATGTTATTAAGTGGCTCACCGTTTATTATAAGGCCCTCACTGACTTCGGCAAGCGCTAATGCTGAGATGGCTTCACTGTATAAATTGAATAACAAGGGTGATAAAATACACCCTTGGCGGACCCCACGGCGAATGTGGAAAGATAGTTTACGCGCAATTTTAGTTCCCTCATTTTAAGCGGTGTTCGTTCGTAGCATTCGTACGTTTCGCTAAAGATTTAGTAGACGATATCCGTTTTATTCCAGTACCAAAGAAATAGCAAGCAACTATTTTACCCTTCGTCTGAAATCAGAATACCTTTACCTTAAGATATTTATATATATATAATTTTTATCCTCCCTCTCTCTCTGTACATATATATATATATATATATATATATATATATATATATATATATATATATATATATATATATATATATATATATATATGTATTTATATATATATATATATATATTTATATATATATATATATACATTCATATATATATATATATATATATATATATATATATATATATATATATATACATTCATTTCGTTTTGGACTTATATTTTTTATAGCATTTCAACTTGTTATTTTATCGTAGCCAGCTGCTGTTCATCTCTTTAGGTTCTATTACTACTCTTATTTTATCTCTTTTTATTTTGTTTCGATTTTTGATTTTTGGATTTTAGATTGGGATATATAATTTCTTCAATAACATTTATTTTTTTTGCTTTTGTATTTTTGGGTTAATAGATTTTCTAACATGTCTATAATCCTTTCGTTCATTTTCGACATATCTATAATACTTTCGTTCTTGCAGATAATGTGATCGTCTTTATTTTTTATTTATTATAGTCTAAGATCCCACTGCAAGATTAGTACGTTCATAATATAGTTAATCAAACTCACATTTCTACATACATTTAAGAATAGGAGAATACAGTGGTTATAACAGGTTGGTTTTGAACAAAAATTTTATTTTGTTCGTTTATTTTTTAAATCAAATACGCCGTTGATTACGTATGTGCATGATTTTTCATATTAAATTAAAGCACATTTTTTTTGATGATATAAGGTTGTCCGAGAAAAAAAAAGTCGAAAATTAAGGTTGCCAACTGTTAAAAATGAGAAGTATCAAAGATAAAGTAGAGTGCTAAACGACACTGCTTTTACAAGTGATAATATGTATATTATTAACACTATGCATCGACGCATACTTTAAAAACTCCCACAACTGACACTAGCCATGTCAAACCAGTGATGTTGCACGCTAGCTCTCTTTTACTTTATCTTTGATACCTCGCGTTTTTATCAGCTGGCAATCCTAATTGACGACCATTTTTTCTCAGGAAACCTTATATCATCATATTAAAATTTTTTACATAAAATCGTGCATATACGTCATGAGCAGCATATTTTATTTTATTATTATTTTTCTTTTAAAAAATGAATGAACAAAATTTTTTTTTAAATAATTAATTACCAGTAATTGAATTAAAATTATTTGCGGCCACTTTTTGACTGGCAACCTCTTATCAATGTATTCTCCTATTCTTAAATGTATGACATAATGATGGTTTGATTAACTATTTTATTAATGTAGTGATCTTGCATTTGGATCTCGTACCATTATGGTGATTGTTGTCTTTTCTTTGATTTTAAATTTCTAAAGTTTGGTACCATAACTTTTGTAAAATTACGAAAATCTCCCCAGCCTTTTCTTTTTGCTTCTATCAACATTTTTTTTTTGTCTTCTTCTTTTATTTGGTTTTTTATATTAATTCGTACAATTTGTCTTTTTATTAACTCTTGTCATTTCGCAGTTTTGCTTACCTTCGTCTAGGAGGGCCTCATTACATCCGAGGAATCAATTCTTTAAGAAATACAGATACAAAAACAAGTAAGGCAAAACAAAATAAATTGTCACTCATAAACTTAGGGATAAAGTTAAAGGTCATAAGGGAGGCGAAGAAAAAAAGTTGTATAATATGCGGAGAGGAAAGGAAAGCGATGTTCTCGAGTAAAAACTATTACAACAAAACAAAGAAAAACTGTAATGAAAACTTAAACATGACGTAATTATATTAAATGTATTAAGCAATATCACGATTAAAATGCAGTTAAATGAAATAAAAATAACAAAAACAGAACCAGGACTAAAAATATTATGTTTTTAAGGTATTAAGCCACAATTATTGGTTGTGATTGTGATTTCACATTGGTTGTGAAAATCACATGTTTAATTAACTTCTATTTGAAATTTCAATTTCCACTACGGAAATCGTTCTCAAAAGAGTTTTTTGTACAAATTATGTAAACATGTGTATAACCAAAGGTTTTGTTATTGGTTATGTCATTGCAAGTTGACATGCTTAACCTAGACCTGTAGGCCAACAAACCATAGTGACTACAGATTTTAAGGGGTAGGTACCTCTGGAAATATCAAATTCTGACTGTTTTTGTGTGTTCCACTACAAGGTCTTCGTCAAGTATGTCAAGTTTGAAATGACATAACCAATAACAAAATCTTTGGTTATACACATTTTTACAAAAAAACCTTCTTTGAGAACGATTTTTGAAGTGGAAATCGAAACGTCAAATATTAGTTAATTAAAAATCTGATTTTCATTATAATCACAACCAATCATTGTCGCTTAATCCCATAAAAACATAATATTTAACTTAACCCGGCGTCACATACGTGGATTTTTCTGTCATTAGTACATATGTGGGGTGTGACAAACTCCAATTTCTAAGAAAATCAGAATTTTTTCTGGCAGTTTTTTTATATGTTTTCTAATTTCATGGTCTGAAATGATCATCTAAGGACTATTTAAGCAAAAAAGAAATAATCAGAACACCTTTATTCAAAAGAAATTAAAAATAAACTAATAATAGGCAATTCTCCATAAGCAAAAACCACAACTTAACTGAACAATCTTACCAAAAAATATAAACACCATATGATCAAAAATACAATAGTAAATGAAAATCTAATAGGAAGATAATACAAGGAAAAACTCTGCCCGGTTGTACAGTGAAAGAAAAAAAATTAATCGCTATTTGAATTCATGCAATTTTGACAACTTATGACAGCATGCTCCAGGCACAGTAATGATTCACAGTTTGAACAGAAATATTTAGTTTTCCGATCTCGGCTTCTTGGACATACTGAACATCTTCCCATGAGTTTTGGAATCTTGGCAGGTGGCACTGCAGGGGCATCTTGGCCAAAATGTGCAATGTTTTGACGAATACTCCTTGGTATTCTTGGATTATTTTTTCTTTCAGATATGTGGTCCTGGATCAATGCAAAGCCCAACATTTTGATAAACAATCTTCTGGCAAGTTTGAAATCTTGATTGTTTTCTCTGTATATCACCAAAGCATTTATGGCGGCTGTATTCAAGAGAGAAAAGACGATCGTAAGAGGCCATCTCCGTGAGTTTCTAGATACGTTATATGATGCAGACAGTTCATCCACTACATCTACTCCACTTTTAGTAAAGTTGTAGAAGCTTAATATTTCTGGTAAATTTTTATCGCCAGTTGCTTCATCAATAGCTCCATCATGGTGCATGGTGGACAACAGTAGGACGTTTTTATTTTTTTTGTTCGGCACATACGATAAAAGTGTAATATCTTTCTGAAAGCCAAATAAAGATGTCATTTGTTCTCTGTTCTGGACTGTCAAAAATTGTGCTGGGATGCATCGTTTGTTCTTTTTCAGCGTGCCTACTGACGTAAGTTTATTCTCGTTCAGCAATTTTATCATTAATTCATAACTAGTGTACCAGTTGTCAAAGGTCACATTTCGATTGGAACCAGAAATAGGTTGTATTAGCCTCTCTACTATATCTATTGGGGAATTACTAACACTGTAGGGACCTTCTGGCTGTTTTCCTGCATACACTTCCAAATTTAAAACGTAGTACGAACGGGCATCAACTAGGGCTTGCACTTTGATCCCATACTTTGCAGGCTTGTTGGGCATGTACTGTTTGAAAGCATATCTTCCACCAAAAGACTCCAACTTCTCATCTATCGTCACATATTTGTGCAGAATTCCACGAACTATAGCTAATTTGTCAATCGCCAATCTGTCTTTACGATTCTCGATGTTATCGAACCGAAGACAGACCATCAGGAATTGAAAACGATTTATAGACATCGTATTGCGGAATATATCGACACCAGTCCCATCTGTTTGCCATAAGTCTCTCAAATTCTGACGATTAGAATTAAACATACCTGCTAAATAAAGAAGTCCGATAAATTCTTTAATTGCACATTCACTGGTTGGTTTCACCATGCATTTATTTTGATATGCAATTAATTTTTGTTGAATTTTGAGATTGGTCCAGCGCACTATGTCTTCGATCATTTGTCGGTCAAAAAACAATTGCCAACAATCTAAAGCACGTTTAGCATTTTTTGCATAATTCTTCACACCCGGCAAATGAGTAATAATGTTCTCTGATCTTGTTCGAACCCGTTTATTATTTGAAGCAAGTTTGTTCCATTGTGTTCCGTCTTTTCCGAGATACATTTCTTCGTTTCTCGGAGGCCCGTCAGTGCTTTTATTTTCCGTCTCATTCTGAAGTTCTGTTTTTGATGTCTCCATGTCTGAATCTCCGTCAGAAACTACATCTTCTATTGCGATATCCTGCTCCGAGTCGGTGTTGTGGTCGCTGTCAGAGATATGGTCAATATCGTCATGGCTTCCCGATTCGATGGCATCGTCATCAATTTCAGCTCATAGAGCTTCAAGCTTTTTATGTTCCGCTTCGTATGACATGATATTTTAGCTAAAAAATTAAACAATTGAATATGCAGATTCAAATAAGTCAAAAATAAAAACTTACTTATAATGTCAAAATTGCAAACGCGAGTACATAGGTGGGGTTTGACACACCCCAGAGCGTTTCAGGCGCGTGTAACTTCACTCACTGCCTACAATGTACTGAGGTAACACCTGAATTCGATGGTGGGGACATTCTTGGAAACTATTGGGGTGGACGTGCGCATAAGTCTGCGTTTAATTTATTTTAAGAGCGATATTTGGGAGCTGGGGTTTGTGAAACCCCACATATGTAGTGCCGGGTTAACCATGCCACAAGAAAAAAATTTCAGAACCTTGCTCAGGACTAAATACATTAAAAAAGTTATAGTAAAGGTCATAAATCAAAATAAAAAAGAGACTTTATCAAAATAAAAAATTATTTTAATATACCTAAAGCATAATAGAAAGGTATAAAATATAACCATAAATAGAGAAAATTAAATAAGCTGTATCCCGGTAGGAACATAATTGGTTTTTCTCATAAACAACATCATAAACAAAACAATAAATTAAGGTACGAAGATAACACTTTAGAACCCAAAAGATAATAAGGTCTCAAAAAAAAAGAAAAAGTTCTAAAGATAATAATTATCTAATATTCTTAATATCTATTATTATAATATAATTCTAAAGATTAATAATTAATAATTGCACATTTGCTTCTTTTTTGCGAAATCTTACTTATAGCGAAATTATATTATAAATTTTCTGCTGCACTTTTATTGAATTAATAAAAACTTTTCTTATTATATACGTCAGAGCAATGTTTCCACAAGATAACACCCCACAGTCGGCATTTTAACAATATCAAGGTATGCGTACGTGTATTTAAACAAAATTCCAGAAAATTCCTCAAGTTCCCCGATCTATTTCAGCACCTTTCAGTGAGCACACACACCGAAACTTTCAGGAGAATGGGGTGAGAAGGGACAAACTAAATTAAGTAAATGAAATATGGGGCGCGATTCATACGAATCGTATTTGAATTTTAGTTTCAATTATTCCAACACTTGGAAGGAAATGTATGGAGGTCTGCTAGATTAGGATAAGAAATTTTTTATATATTATTTTCTTTTGGGGTAACATTTTTATCATGATGGATTATTATTTAAATCATATACTGTAGTTTTCTTGACATTAATCTGTATCCCAATTATTGTAGATTCTCGTAATGCGCAGCAATGACATTTGCCACTTTCCAACGCTACGCATTTTTTTCAGATCTGTTTCTTTGGAAAGTCTTTGCAAGACGTTCATTCGTGATTCTGTCTTCTTCTTTGTATTTCTTTAGGCATTGGCAATCATCACAGCCAATTTTACTCTGTCTGCAGCAGTTCTCGAGAGTTCTATTGTAGTTTTTCCACTCCACTGCTTTAAATTTTTTGTCGTCTTCCACTTTGACTTGTATAACAAATCGTATCAACTCATATTTTTCATTTCTTATTATGTGACCAAATTGGCTAATTTTTCTCTTCTTTATGGTGTTGAGTTTTTTTTTTTGTTTTTTATCTTTCTCTCTGTCCACGTAAGATATTCTTAGAATTTTTCTGTGAAGGCACATCTCAAAAATTTTTACTTCTCTCATCATCGCTTTAATAAGAGTGGCTGCTTGTATACCGTATAGGAAGGTACTAAATATGTAACACCAAATTATGCACATTTTTGTGTCGACACCAAAAGTTCTATTGCAAAAAAATTGCTTTATTTTAATGAATGAGTTATGCGCAATCTCAATTCTGGTTGTTAGTTCCTAATTATTATTTTCATTTATCAAAATTCCAAGATTATTTATATTTATATACATACAAGATTTAAAAAGTTATAGATCATTGTCTGTCACGTTAAAACAGATTTCTGTTGATAGCTCTTCGTCTTAATTCCCTCAATGTGGTCACTGTCCGAGTAAATCAATAGGCACAACACCAAGATTTACTGTTCATCTGTATATCTAGTTTTCTTGTGTTCCTATAAACCTGTGGCATTGTTGTAGACGAGCCAATGAAGCACTAAATAGAACTAAACCTACCAATTTACCGCAGTAAGATGAATCGCTATGCAACTTTTTGCATTCGTCAGGAAAGTTTCTGAACAAAATTCATGGTGGTAAATTAAAAATAGCATTTTTTGCATAAGAAAAATGCATTTCAATAGTAAATAGAAATGAAAAATTTGCAACTCAGAAAATATCTACAAGAATGAGTTCAATTTTGTTACTCGGGGATTTTCAAGGTCGCTGAATACGAATATTATAACGACCATGGCCCTCGAGCTACCTGATGTCCAGGATTGATATTGTCTCCTGCAGTTTTATGATATTTTTATTCGAAATCAGTCGAAAGTCATTACTAGGGAGTATTTGGGGTCGCTGAAAACGAATATGATAGCGACGATGATTCTTGAGTTACCTGTACTCAGGGTGAACATTCTTTCCTGGAGTTTTGTAACATCTTCATTCGGAATCATACGAAAGTCATTATTTAGGGTTTTTTGAGGTCGCTGAATACGAATATTATGACGGGGATGGTCTCAAGGTATCTGGTGCTCAGGGTGGACCTCGTCTCCTGAATTTTCATAATATTTGCCATCTAAATCAGTGGACAGTCATTATTCAGGGGTTTTCTAGGTCGCTGGACATAAATATTTTGTTGATAAATGACCTCAGAATACCTCATGCAACTTTATATAAAACTAGAAAGAGTTTACTCTTTTATTAATATATTTTTATTATATGTTTATATTAAAACTATAGAAAATTATCTAAAAAAATGTTGTAGGTGATAAATATTATAATCTCCCCTGTAACAGCTCCCTTCTTTTACTGTCACATGTGCTCTTATATTTATTCTCTCACACGTACTTGTACACGGATAAGTTACAGAGTTAGCGTGCATTTTTGCCTTTTCGCTTATTTCAAATTACTATAAAAATCACCATTTTTTCTATAAAAAATATGGATGTAGAAAGAATGGCTTGGTTTGCAACTCGGCAATAAAACTCGGAATGATATTTGGAGTATTTGGTAGTTATTTTTTTACACAATAAAAAGAATTTGGATTTATATTCAAGAAATCATATTTTAACTCTTATTTGATACCACAGCTATTCTTTTCTTGGTAGAATTTTATGAGCCTTTCGCCTCTCTCGTTTCTAGTTCCTAATCCGGACTGTCCTACTATATTTTTAACTGTACATACTCCAATTTTTGCATTAGAGTCTCCTAAAGTGTAAGAAGTAATATCTCTAGATTTTGTTAACTTGATTGTATTGCGCAATTCTGAATAAAACTTTTCGATCTCATCTTCTTTCTAATAGTGTGAATGTAATCTAATAATAAATGAATTTATCTTTACTTTATTTCGAGTGCTAAATCGTTTTTACTACTTAACACTAAAGTGAAATAGAATTCTTGTCATAATTGACAAACCTTTTGGTTTCTTGGATAATTTTTTTCAAATTCTCAATACCTAAATTAATTACTATTTAACTGGGAATAAGCCACAATTAAAGGTTAAAATACGTTTATTGACGTTTCAATTTCCACTTCGGAAATCGTTCTCAAAATTTCCGAAGTGGAAATTGAAACGTCAATAAACGTATTTTAACCTTTAATTGTGGCTTATTCCCAGTTAAATAGTAATTAATTTAAAATGCCACAAGAAAATAGCTTCATCTCAATACCTAAGTTATCATACCAAGATAACTAAATTAGTTTTATTTTTCTAGTGAAATCGAATGAATTGCGCCTCTTTTAAATTCCCATCCTATGTATTTCACAGTACACGTCACGGTCGCTTTTACGACAAACAAAACCGTGAGCCTAATGTTAAGTTCAAAACGTAGAGGTAATCTGCAAATAAATTTTCTTTTGTAACATATCTCGACTCCTACTTTCTCAAATCACCATTTCAATAGGGACACAGAACAACCAAATGAAAAGCTTACCAGCCAAATAAATAATAATTTCCCTCGGCATAGACGTGCGAGATTGTTTCCTCCTCTTATTTTCTTTTGTTCGACATTTTTGTTGACATCTTTTTCTATTCGTGCTTTTAGGAATTTTCCATACTATTAAAAGTTGTAATCTAATCTAAGTTGTGATCTAATGCTAATCACTCGATAATTACTACAATCAGTATTGTTTCCATTTTTATAAATGAAATATATATTTTTCTATTCGCGCCTTTAGAACTTTTTTTTTATTTACAAATTCGCATCAGCCCAAAGGTTATTAGCGAGAATCAGATTTACAATATTAAATATATTATATAATTAACAAAATTAATAGCTTTTAAGTAGTTTAACATATTTGTGAATGAACAATTTGCACCAAGTGCTTTCTCTAAGTTTATTGAGATACCATAATTGATTCTTGCTTCGGAGAAAACTGGACAGTCTACAACAACATGTTTCACCGAGAGTTTAACGTTACACTGCTCACATTTTGGTTCGGATTCTTCAGTAATTAAGAACTTGTGCGTGGCACTGGAATGACCTAATCTAAGACGAGTTATTGTCACTTGATCGCTTCTTTTAGTGGGGAAACATCTCCATGGTTTAATGTCCGGTTTAATATTCCGAAGATTGGACACTGAAAATTCCCACCGGTTTTGCCACTCACTTAGGATCCGCGATTTGATAACACTTGAAACATCACTAGCTATCACGTATTTCACAATAATAGAGTCAGCTGAATTGACGGCTTCACGCGCACACTTATCTGCTTCTTCATTACCTCTAATACCATTATGTGATGTGATCTTTAGAACTTTTTCTTACAGTTTTTATTTTAAAATCTAATGCTAATCCATCAATAGTTATTATCTTCATGTAGATGTGTATATCCGTGACGAATGTTAGTCATCATGACAATTTTTATCTTAGCTGCACAGATGTTGTGATGAACCAGGTTCTGAATTTCTTTAACCAGGATGTTCTTCTTCTTCTTCCTGGACCTCGCTTTCCAAATTTTTTTCCTTGCAGGATGATTTGTAGGAAGTAATTTCGCATAAGGTGTCCGAACTACTGTACCTTTCGAGATTTGGTGCTGGTCAGTACTTCTGGGGTCTTCTTCGTTCCTCTAAGGATATCCTTATTTGTGACTCGGTCAGTCCACCGAATCTGAATTATTCTTCGATACAGCCATATCAAAAATGCTTCCAATCTTTTTGCACATATCTTGGTTTCAGGTCTTTTCTCTTGGTTGTTGGTCCATTCTTTATATATTATGGTGCCGAGGTAGGTATAGTAAGTCACTCTTTCTACTGGGGTTAGGTTGACATAGAGTTGACCTTCTGTTATCTTTTTTTTACTTTATATCATCAGCTTGGTTTTCTTTACGTTTATAATGAGTCCATATTGTTAACTGTAATATGGGATTTTGTTTATAAGGACTTGTAGATCTTCTAGGTTATCCGCAAATGCTAGGTTGTCATTTACAGTTCTGATGTTGTTTAGTTGGTACCCGTTTAGAAGAATGTCTTTTTCAGTTTTGTGCAAAGCTTCGATAAATATTTTTTCAAAGCAAAGATTGAAGATTAGAAAAGACAAAATACAGCCTTGCCTCACTTCACGCATGATTTTTACATAGTCGGTGTGTTCACCTTTAATTCTGGGGATTTCGGTCTGATTTCAATAAAGATTTTTAATTATTGTTAAATGTTGCGTGTTAATTCCAGCTTCTTTTAGTATTTGCATCATCTTGGCGTGATTTACTAGATTAAACGCTTTTTCATAATTAACTAGACAAGCATACACGTTGCAGTTGACGTCTCTACATCTTCGGAGTAAGACCTTGTATGGAGAACAAAGCCTCTCTCGTACCAACCGTATTTTTGAATCCAAACTAGCTCGAGGACCTTTTTAAATATAATAGTTATTATAGTCAGTCATATTTTCATTTTTCTAGATGAGTTTTATATTAGAGTTTTTCCAATCACTTCGAATCATTTCGGCGGTTCCAATGTTCTTGTGGTAGCATGTTTAATCAACTCGATAAGTAGATGACATGATAAAGATAACCTAACATAACATCAAACATAGTGGTCTCTTTTCTAAAGGTACTTTCATTCTTCTTCTTCAAGTGCCCTGTCCGTTGCGAACGTTGGCTATTAACATGGCAATTCTGATCTTATTTGCGGCGCTTCTGAATAGTTCGACCGATGTGAGCCCGAACCACTTCCTCAGATTTTGGAGCCACGAGTGTCTTCTCCTGCCTGGCCCTCTCTTACTGTCTATTTTTCCCTGGACAATCAATTGCAGTAGACGGTACTTATCGTGTCTCAATATGTGGCCTAGATATTCAAGCTTTCTTTGTTTAATTGTATTCACGATTTCTTTCTCCTTTCCGATTCTTTGGATTACCTCTGTGTTGGTGACATGTTCGGTCCAGGATATACGAAGAATGCGTCGGTACACCCACATTTCGAATGCTTCTAGTTTTCTCGTGAGCGTCTCCGTCAGCGTCCAGGCCTCCATACTTTCACACAGTACTCCATACAGGTACTTTCATAACAAGATCAATTTCCTTGAACACTTTCATTGGTCATTACTTCGTCGTTGCGTTCAATGTTAGCTACATCATCTGCATATGCAGTAAGTTGTACTGATTTGGTATTTATATGGCTAGTTATAATAATTTTTATGATAAATGCCTTAAGAACAGAACTAGGTGAAAGAGAATTTATAATAGTGCGTCTCCCTGTCTCACTCCCACATTGATGTCAATTACGGGAGCACACGGGAGTCAGTTCTCCAACTACTCTAACTGATATCCTGCTGGTTTTGAATCCTGCAGCGTCCCAATTATCCAGTGTTATTAAAACGACAATACCGTACCAATAAAACAAAATACATCCATCAGCAATAGAAAGATATAGGAAATAACATAAATTCTAAACAATATGCATATAAAGACACCCTGGTCACGATATAAAAACACCACTATTGAATATTAATATTTAAACAATGTATAAACGACGTATTTTACTATTCTCTACAAAGCTAAAAAGCTAACCCTACGACCACCTGTATATAACCCAGATTACAGCTTTTATGGTGTACGCTCGTGTCGCAGCTTCGAAGAATCGCTTCTCGAAATGATGCATGAGTATATTTCACATTTATATCAGAATAATGTGAAAGAGCATTGTAACAATGAGGCACAAACAAACAGCTGAATGGTACTAACTTTAATCTATAATTTCGAGAACGGTATTTTATGTTGTTTAAATTTATCACTAGATTTTTTTAATTAATGACTTGGTATGGCGATAAATAAAATGGTGAGAAAAATAAAGTAAAATATATACATATATAAGAATGCTAAAAAACGAAGAAATAAAAACGAACTTAAAAATAATGTGAATGTTAATAGACAACAAACAAATTAGGGATGTAAATAAAAAGTGGAATAATATAAAAAATAATATTGTTGGCCTGCACTTGTGCTTTGTTGACTACGAAAAAGCTTTCGATAGAGTAAGAGCTGAAAAACTAATATTAATTCATATAAATAAGCACATTGGCAATCAAATTAGAAATGCGAGCAAGATAAAGAAAACGGTTAATGAATATCGGTAATTGTAATGAACAGCATCAGAATATTGATGTCATTGAAAGAATTCAAATGAACAGTGTAGAATTAACGAAAACGTAATAACGAATTAAGTAACCCGGAATTGATATTAGTGGTGGTTACAAATGCTTATTAGATGTGAAAATAAAAGGAAAACGTGGATTATAATAATATGATCTAAAAATATCAAACATTTTAGAGATTTTCATCTACAATATTTTTTTAAATAGCAGTTAATTGAAATAGATTTGCCCAAATAATCACCAACATATATAGCAAATATAACTGCCAGACCAAACCTAAAAGACCTGCTAGAGCAATATCAGTATTGTTTGGAGAAAATACTAAAAAATAATATCATTGATTGGTACAGAATAACTTGGGACTCAATTTAAGATATTTGAACATAATATTATAATGATAGTCATTAATGTCTCTTCTAGTTAAGCAAAAATCAGTGTGAAGAAAGATGTATTTAGTAAAATAGAGGGCACACTGGCCAACTTCGTATGGAATTGACGATATAACAAAATGGAGCAAATTTGATGCTGGAACAGGTAACAAATGTTTTAACAACCGAATAAATAAGGAAAAAAAAACTAAATAATGTAAATAAACACAAATCAAGGAATATTCTGGGTGACTAACATTAGTAGAAGTCAGACAAATAGAAAAACAATAAAACCTTTTGGTGAAAGAACATTTAACAATAATGGATACGGAATGTATGCTTATACAAATAATGCCAAACTACAATAATAATACAATAATACAACTGCCAATAATGCCAATAATACAACTATATACAAATAATGCCAAAAGAATGGAGTGGTTGTATTATCGTGCCAATACATAAAAAAGGCAGAAAGGATACATGTGGCAACTACAGGGGAATCTCACTAATCGGTACTACATATAAGATATTAGCTTCAGTTGTACTAAATCGATATAAATCATATACAGAGAAAATTATTGGCGATTACCAATGCGGCTTTAGGCCTGGAAGATCAACAATCGACCAAATATTTACTATCAGACAAATGCTAGAAAAGTATTGGGAATATAATAAAGAAGTACACCAGATCTTCATAGATTTCAAACAAGCATATGATTCCATAGATCGCTTAAAACTGTGGAGTGCAATGATGGAGTTAGGCGTACCAAAGAAGCTGACCATGATTGCGCGAATGTGTGTCAACAATTCCTTTGCACAAATTAGAATAGGAGGCAAAACTTCAAAGGCTTTCGGCATAAGCACCGGACTCAGACAGGGAGACCCGCTGTCCCCTTTACTATTTAACCTAGCATTGGAATATGCAATGCGAAAAATCTATACCAGAGTTAAACCAGACATAACTGCCAGAGGAGCAAAGATTATTCTCGCATTTGCAGATGATGTAGATGCACAGACAACACTGGAAGTTAAGGATATAGTATCGAACTTTGAAGAAGCAACACTAAGCGTAGGCCTGAAAATAAACGAAGAAAAAACTAAATACATGGTCGTATCAAAAAAGGAACGACAGCGAATAAGACAAAACATTACCATAAACGATCATAATTTTGAGGTGGTCAAAGAATTCAAATACCTAGGAGCAACAATTACCAGTGAAAACACAGGAGAAAGGGAGGTTAAAATACGAATACTGGCGGGGAATAAATCATTCTTTGCCATTTAACATCTAATGAGGTCAAAGCTTCCCTCAAGGCGTGCCAAAATCCAAATGTACAAAACCATAATACGACCAGCAGTGACATATGGAAGTGAAACATGGACATTGAGAAAGAAAGAAATCAATAAGCTATTAGTATGGGAATGCAAAATCCTGCGAATTATATATGGTCCTTGCAGGGACAGCGTGACAAATGAATGGAGGAGCAGATACAACAATGAAATAGAGACTCTCTTCGGGAAAGGAAACATCGTAAGATACATAAGAGCCAATAGATTAAGATGGGCAGGCCACGTGGTACGGAGTGATGACGACAGACTGATTAGCAATGTGTTTTGGGAAAGACCAGATGGTAGAAGATCGACAGGAAGGCTTAGAAAAAGGTGGAAAGACGCAGTCAGGGAAGACCTGGAGAAGATGGAAGTAAGGCCATGGGAAATAATAGCACAGGATCGGAATCAATGGAAGGCAATAGTAAACGCGACAAAAACTCACGAAGAGTTGTAAAAGCCAATGATGATGATGACGAATGTATACTTAGGTGACAGCTATTATTTAAAAATTAACAAAGGGTTTCATAAAAACAAGAATATACATAAATAAAATATCTTCTCTAGAAGAATGAATTATGTAATTCAAGGGCTAACATATGCAGACATGCTCAGAATATGAGAAAATATCCTTAGAAGTTTACATTAAGCCTCTAAAACAGGAATTGGTTAATATTGATATGATACAAGTGAGAAATATATTAAAGGAAGTTCACGCCGCATAGCGATAAAGACAAAACAGAGTGATGACGATCATGTAATGCTAAAAAATGTTCTAATATAATCATATTATTTTCTTTAATGAAAATAAATACCTTTCAACCCTTTCAAAGTATATTTTTAAATTTTTGTGTATTAGCAAAATAAATTTTCTGCCGTTAGTGCGGCAGTTAAATCAAAATTAAGTTAATTTTTTTTTGTAGTCTTTTATTTAAGTGATATTTATTTCAGAAATTCATTCTGTAATTTCAGAAAATTAATAACATCCAATGATTCTCCAGACGCTATGTTAAGGATCTACAGGAGCGTTTAAAATATAATTGATAATTGAACTGCTTCAGTCTCTGAATGTAGTTTTGTTTTTTCTATTGTTTATTGTACGGTTGAAAAATGGCATATTTTGATCATGTAATGGGAACCGATAAGTACTATATTCCTTAGATATTCGACATAAAGTGAAGTCAGCAACAGATATAGATTAGGCCTTAAAATAAAAAAAGGAATAAACTTAAACTGTGTTTTAATTTGGTAAATAATAAAGCAAAAACGGTATTTTTATGATGGAACCATTTTGAGAAACCAAGACATATTAAAACAGAATGCCGTCTACTAAAATACCACATATGTACTAATTTTACTGTACGGAATGAAGGCATAGATACTAAGACAGTGGCAACTCTGAATCCATTTGAGTCTTTTGTATGATCTTAAACTTCTCATCGATGTACCAAAATGGTATATGGCCCCAGAGCAAAAACTACAATATGCACATACACCAATTGGTATAAACGTCTTTCCAATTGTCAGACTGTAAGCCCTCCCATTAAGAAGGAGATTTAACTTAAAAAAAGGCAAACTAAGAAAGGTATGCAGACATAATAGATTTTGAGCTTTTACGTCTTGAACCAAAACCAGAAAACTACAAAAAATTTTGGGAATTAATAAAAAACGTTCAATAAGAAAGATAAAGATTGGAAAAGCACCAGGAAGCGATGAAGTAGCACCAGAAATGATGAAATATATAGGAGTAAAAGCAAAAGAAAAACTGTTATACATATATAACCTAATATGGAAGAGAAATGTAATACCCAGAGAATGGACAATTGCAGTAATTATACCTATATACAAGAAAGGAAACACAAGAGACTGTAGGAACTATAGAGGTATATCACTACTATATGTAGCAGCAAAAGTATACGAAACCATAATAGAAAGGAAAATTAGAAAAGAAATAGAACATAAATTAGAGGATGTACAAAGTGGATTCAGGAAAGGACACAACACACCAGACCATATATTCACCATGCAACAAGTAATAGAAAAAGCTTTAAAGAAAAATAAAGAAATACATCTGAGCTTTATAGTCATGGAAAAAGCATTCGACCTAGTCAAAAGAAAAGATATATGGGAGAGCTTAAAGAAGAAACAAGTAAGTGAAGAACTGATAGAAGCAACAAAGAGTATATACATGAAAACAACAAATACAGTAAGAATGTTAAATATACAGTGAGAACCATTTGAAACAACCCAAGGAGTTAGACAAGGGGGAAGTCTCAGCCCAGTACTATTCATAAATGTAATAGATGAGATAGTGAAATAATGTAAGAAAACATTCAAGAAATACTGCATCGGTTGGAACAAAATGCAAATGATAAATGCTGAGATGTGTATATTTGCAGACGACATAGTATTAATTGCGGAAACTGCAGAAAAACTGAAATACAACTTAGAGAAATGGAACCTAGAAGCAAGCAAATACAACTTAAACGTAAACAAAGAGAAGACTCAAATAATGAAAATATCAAGGAAACAAGGGACGGAAGGTTAAATAGAAGTAATGATAGACCAACAAAAAATAATACAGACAAGTTCATACAAATACTTAGGAACAGTAATCAACAACAAAGGAGACATCGAGGATGATCTTAACAACAGAATGGAAAACACAGGAAAACTATTCCAAGCACTAAATAGAGGATTCCTTAATACCAAAGAAATATCAACAAAGACCAAGATGACAATATACAAAACAATATATGGACCGACAGTGACATATGGAGCAGAAAATTGGATATTAAACAAAAGACATCAGAGCAGAATTCAGGCAGCAGAGATGAAATACCTCAGAAGAACGATAGGAGTAAAAAGAACTGATAGAATCAGAAATGAAGAAATAAGAGAAAGACTCAAAATCAAACCGATACTCGAGTCAATCACAGAGAAAAAATTGGCATGGTTCGGAAATCTAACCCGGATGGACAATAATAAACAAGTAAAAGAGTGTGGGACACCAAACCAATAGGAAAGAACAGAAGAGGAAGACCCATTAAAGAATGGAACAGTGACATCTCGCAGATACTGCAGAGTAAGGGTAAGACTTGGCAGAAAGCAACACAGATGGCATCCAATAGGAAGGAATGGAGAAAGTTCGTTAAGAGCTAGGACACCTCAGAAGACTGTCAAATATTGTAATTTAATGAATTGTATTATAAACGACCCAACACCGAAAGGTACAAATGGGTTCTACTGATTAAGTAAGTAACAATAAAAAACGTGTCTAGAAAAGTTATTCCCACTTAAGGATAAGGAGGTTGGAGATATAAAGCATATGTTCTGGTCAAAAACCCTTTAAATACAGTTAATTTAATTTTACATTACATTTTTGATGATAAAATACTTTGTTTAATATATGTAACTTAAACGCTTAGTATGGGATGTACACACAATTTGGTCCTTCTTTTTTTTATTACTTTTCATGTGCAGTAATGCACAAGCAAGTACTTTTGGTTATACGACATGATGACACACTGAAATCTGCTATAGACGCACTCTCTAAAAATAAATAGTTTAGTCGAGAACAAACCGCAATACCGTCAAGATTCTACTAAACTATTTGGTCGTGGATAAATCGATAGTATTTGGGGGCCCTAAATCAAGCCTCAAACCATCTAGGAAGTCCATTTATACTAACAGAATTCCATGATGTTATGAACAGACTAATAAACAGGAAAGCTGCTGTTGTTGATGATATATGCAGTAAAGAAATAAAGCACCAAGGACAAGGAGCAAAAAATGTATCTCACAGCTCTATAACGTGTGCTGTAAAGCCTGCGAAATTTTAAAATCATGAAGAAAATAATAGCCTTGTTAAAACCAACGAAGGACCCAGAAAATCTCTGTGGCCTATTTACCTGTACTCCTCATTCAGAATATCACCTCATTCCATAACAGGGGAATCCAGACTCTGCAATACTCTGGCATACTCAGAAAGCTAACGGGAATCAAATGGGTTGCATGTTCTGGCGTCTTAAGAATAACGATACAGGACTATGTTTTTTAACTGCTGAATAGGTGTGCTTCATTTGTAACATCTGCCCACACCAAACAAGTAGATACTGACCTAAAAAAATGAAAGATATTAACTGGATGCATAAAACTGACGCATAATAGACGCGTAACAGAGCATATAGAGAAAATTAAACAAATCGCAGTCGAGCGGCATAACCTGTACGGAGCTCGAACACCACGAAACTGACTGAAATTAAATAAATGTTTCCTTGGAACAGTGCAAGATGGATCGACTGAACATCCTTTTCTTCCCCAGGTCTAATGGTCTCGCCAATCTTTAGGTTTTAAAACGTAGAAAACTAACGTGGTAACTACTAACAGTACAATTAAACATAGTAAAATGATGGAAAATAGACCAAAGTCATCTGTATAGAAATACAAAATATGGAACGTCTTCTTATGTGCACACACTGCCGCATCGGTGTACCCTCTTAACAAAGATAGAACCGACGTAACCCAATACCTGGCCAAAATTATCTGAATGATAACTTGGGGTAGTACTGGGGGCTTTCGAGAAGACGTGTTCAAGTTACTAATGCGGAAGTTTTGCACCAAGTGGTTAAGAAATGTGAAGTTCTGATGGCAATCAAAACTTAAAAGTAAGAATATCTACGACGCAAAATGGCAAATCAAGAACGTCATAGTGTTCTTAAATTGATTATCTTATGAAAGATGAATGGCAAAACAGGGCCAGAAAGGGCAGGTATTTCTTGACTGCAAAATTTACAGAAATTGTGTAACACGTCTACCATTTAGTTGTTCTGCGCTGCAGCAGATAAAGTAATAATAGGCATAATGATTTCCACCATACAGATAGGATGAGTTCCATAAGAATATTATATTTAAACTTACAAATTTTTAATTTACTTCATAAGATTTACAGGTAGCTAAATCTAATTTAATACGACTTAAAATATCTAAACAGTATACTATGTTTCTCTGCTAGTTCTTGCTGATTATATTAGTGGTTAATATCTGCAAATAACCACGTCTAACGTACTGCATTAATCAGTATTTTTAAATAGGATTATGATCTGAGAAAACCAATAATTATGTTGTTACCCGTTGTTCCTTATAAATGCAAACACATACACATCCAACGTCGTGATATATCATATAATTACGGTACTTATATAAAAAGTCTTGGAGAGAAAAAAATACCTTTACCATGTAGCAGCAGTTTAAGAGCGTGTGATGCCTCGATGACATTTAGATAAAGTAAATTGTTAAGTTCAAACGGCATACGATTTATTATTGTTATCTATGATATATAGTATAGAAAGTGTGTGGAATTTTCTTCATCGTTATTTTAACGACAATATATCCTTGTTATATTCGACTTAAAATTGTCTACAATTGTCATTATTTTAGTTAAATTTGATTTAAGAATAATTGTGAAATTTATGTGAACATGGTTTTCAATTGGATATAGGTCAGGAAAAACTTATCAACACCAGAAATTTTAATTTTACGTTAGTCTAAATTCTTGTACAGTTGAAAATAAGACATCGACTGTTATCCTTGTGCAATTTCCAGTCTTCTATAAATAAGATATGGACTGTTTGAAGAAGGAAATCATTACAATACTTGTGTCACCAAAATCGTTACAAATCTTTTGTCACTTAATCGTTTACATTTATCGCTGTGGGCCCATTGTTTCATTTAACATAGAACATAGTTTTGTTTATTTCGTTTCCTCAGAATCTTCTCTAAGAGCGTAGGCGCAAAATTTCGGGCCAATGCTTTTTAAATGCATTCATTTTTTTCGAATCCTAAAAAACTAATAAGTATTTTTAAAAAATTTAAACGCAGAATGGAACAATACATTATTACTGAGGGCCGAAAGTCCCTGAAAACTTCTATAATGTTTATTTTAATAAGTTACAGGGGTGAAAAAAAAAGAGAAAATTTAGTGTGAGTTTTAATTTCAAATATCTCATTCAAAAAAACTTATTGTTTATTCTAAGGGACTTTCGGCCCTCGGTAATAATGTAATCTTTCATTCTGCGTTTAAATTTTTCAGAAAAATTTGTTAGTTTTCTCAGAATTCGAAAAAAATGATTGCATTTAAAAAGCATTGGCCCGAAATCTACCGGTGAGGTTCTGTTAGTTATTTTAAACGTCTGCTGTTAATACTGGACGTTTTTACATTACTGTAACGCTTTGACTTCTAAGTATATGACGAAGTTATAACTATTGTCTTAAAGTTAATTTTTCGTTCGCTCGTTTTTAATAATAATTTCACTATATAATTTATTATCAAAATCCGAACAAACGCATAACTTTGGACAAGTAATATTATTTTATTTATTATTTTACATCTTGTAATAATAGGGGGCACCACTTGGATGATTCCTTATGTCGAATGGTCCAATGGTCTTTTTCAAATTATATGCCTTTCCTGACTCCTGACTAAATGCTGCATATGTACCCAAAAATTACAAATGAAGCAGATTATACTCAGAACTTCTTGGTGGTCATTCAAACCCACCTCCTGTACCAATCCGTCGTTGCAAATACTTCTTCTTCTCATTGCGCCGTCTTCTTTCGAAGGTTGGCGATCCAAATGGCAATTGTAGTCATGGAAACTGCTGCGTGAAAGATCTCTGCGGATGAGCGGTCGAACCATCTCTTCAGGTCTTTCAGCCACTTCTGGCGTCTTCCTACTGATCTTTTGCCCTGTACTTTTCCTTCCAGTATAACTTGAAGTAATTCATATCTTTCGCCTCTCAACATATGACCCAAGTATTGCATTTTTCTCTCTTTGATTATTCTTAGTAATTCTTTTTGTTTACACATGCGACGAAGTACCTCAACATTAGTAACTCTTTGTACCCATGGAATCCTCAACATTCGTCTGTATATATACATCTCAAAGGCATCAATTCTTTTTTCTATTTCAGAGTCCATTGTCCAACTTTCACAGCCATACAGTAAGACAGAATAAACGTAACATCTGATCATTCGGATTCTAAGCTGTAGACTAAGGTCTGATCTTGTAAAAAATGTTTTCATGCTCATGAATGTTTTCCTTGCTTGTTCGATTCTTGATAGGATTTTCTTTTTTTTTGATTACACTGACTATTGATATTTGTTCCCAAATATTTTATGGAATTTACCTGTTCTATTATTTGACCCTTGGCATACACCTGTACGTTTATTGGTGTCTTTGAAAATACTAAAGTTTTAGTTTTGGAAACGTTTAGATGTAAACATTTCGCTGTGGTGAACTACCGCATTTATTATATTATTTTGTAGTTCTTGTGCGTTGCTTGCTATTAAGACGATATCATCAGCATATCTGATGTTGTCGATGCTGATTCCGTTATTCTTAATTCCGCCTTGGACCTCGTCTAATGCTTCTCTGAATATAGTTTCCGAATACAAATTAAAGAGTAGCGGTGATAAGACGCAACCCTGTCTTACTCCTCGTCGGATTTGTATGTCTTCGGATGTTATGTGCTTTATTTCAATTGTTGTCGTTTGGTGCCAGTATAGTTCTGAGATAATTCGCAAGTCTTGTTCGTCAACTCCAGTTGTTCTCAGAATTTCGATCATCTTTTAATGGTTAACGCAGTCAAATGCTTTTTGATAGTCAATAAAACATGCATATACATCTACATTCATGTCTCTGCATCGTTGCGTTAACACATTTAAAGCAAAAAGAGCCTCTCGTGTTCCCAATCCGTTTCGAAATCCGAATTGAGTGTCACTCATCTGGAACTCGCACTTCTTGTAAATTCGTGTATGGATAATTCTGAGAAAAGTTTTAAGTTGCAAATACGCACCATTAAAATTATTTTTAACAGTTAATTAGAAATAAAGTAAACAGAGGGGAAATAAAATAAAGCATATAATTTGTATGAAGTATACATGGGAACAGGAGTTGCTTTCCCATATTGTCACACCAAATATTTAATTTAGATTTTTGCTGAAACTGTCAATCCTTAATGCCATACAGGAATTCTTCTTCTTAGTAATGGCCATTTTGCCAACTAAAAATTCTTCGTCTGGTCATAGTCGCTTTATCAGTGAACGTAATGTTCTTAATAAAATATCTATCAGAATTGTTTTACAGAGAACACTTTAGTAGAACTGTAATTGCCTTGGAAGCTTTTGTAATTTTTTGCACGTTTTGTAGGAATTTCTTCATCACTACAGGTTGCGTCACTACTATCAGGTACATACTCATCGGATAAATAAACGTCCTCAAATTCACTTATTTTATCGTCTTCATCAGATAACAATTCATTCCACAATGTTTGCAGCCTACGTTGCTCTTGTTCATAATCACCGTTAGCCATGCTGCTCTCTTGATGTTTCGACTTAGAATGATGAAATGTGCGTAGTCAATGAAATCAGAAACACAAACCAACTTGTTGACATGCGCAAAGTGTGACATCATATTCATGTCTCGCCGTCTCTGTAGGCCGATATATTCGGAAAGACGGCGAGACATTAATGTGATGTCACGAGAAAAATGATAAAAAATACGTAAAATTTTGCAATATTAGAACTGAACTATATGTCAATTATACATATTGAGCATTCTATTTAACAAAAAATAAAAAAACTCCCGTCCATGCAGAACTTTTTTTACTTAGTACACCCGTGCTTAACGTGTTAAACTGTAGTATACAGCCAACCACTGGGAATTTTCTTTTTTAACTTTAAGTATTTACTTCTATAGGCACTACTCAAGTGCCACGCGCCGTTTTTTTTTTATTTTACGAATAGCAATATTTTCGACAGATCTTATTATATTTTGTCGACGTACGGATGTTATTTGATTATTTTCTGAGCCAGTAGACTCAAAATAGACTATGCTGAGAATAGTCTTCTCCTTAAAATGATCATGGTGATAGCTAAATTTGCCCATATTTCAATAAAACAATTTTATCATTGGCATGTATTGTTGTACCCTATATCCATCCATGGTGATTGGGCAAAACAGACTAAATAAATAACAAAGGCCAAAGTAACAGATGTGACTACAACAACATGGCCGCTACCAACTGTCAAATGTCGAAATTTCCTTTTAAAAAAAAGCCTACTTTTAATTTTAAAATTACTCGATTTTATTTACCAATTTTTTCTGATTTGCTGAAAAATGCTTGTTTTATTCCTAACATTTATCACCTCTTATTGAAAATACCTAACATATGTTCTTTTTTTCGCTTTAACCAAATAACCTTTTCTAAGTACTAACAACACAAGAACGTTTAGAGTAATGCAATCCATTATTCAGAGAGACAGCGGTAATAGCATATGGGTTTGGAGCTGAGACTGTGAAACACATGCAGACACACAGAGAGGGAATTTACACGACAAAGAAAAAGGTGGATTTATACAGGAATGTCGGGGTGATAAAATGGGGAAGGTGAAGCTGGTAGCTTCGTATTATGGAGCAGTTTTAATTTTTTATGCTGCTGAAAATAGGATTTTACATTTGGTAGTGGATAATGAGAGAGAGAGAGAGAGAGAGAGAGAGAGAGAAAGAGAGCATCTTAACTGTATTGAAATAAGTATTATAATGTGCAATTTGTTTTCTGCTATTATTTATGTTTATGTTTAAGTAAAAACAATAAAACAATAATTTATAATTTTTTTCTAAATATATTTCATCTGATATTTTTAGTATTAGAGTAAATATGTTTTCATTAAATATTTTTTAGAAGGCATTTTGTCGTATTAGCTATATATAGCTTTTATTATATATTTTTAGGTTTTATTATATCCTAGATATAATAAAACCTTAAAAATAGCAATGTCTGCGAAAGGTATTTCTTTCATGACTTTATTTAAAAATAGTTTATGCAGCATCAATATTTATTGAAGTTATACTTCTATACGCACGGTCGGCGTTGGAAATTTTGAATTGAATGAAAGAAATGAAAGAGAGAGACAGAAGATATATTTTCTCTCTCTTTCTCTATTGGGAATAAAAATGTTCCTTTTGTATATATATTGAATATTATATATATATATATATATATATATATATATATATATATATATATATATATATATATATATATATATAAATAAAGTTTTATCTTGAGGTTGCAGTCATTAATAAGTGAAACTCTTTGTTCTTTATCAAGCTTTCGCAAAATTTATTTGCTTCTTCAGTATATGCTAAAATATGGTATTAGTAAATACAATGAAATTAGAATTAAATAGCATTGTATAAAACTAGTATAAAAACTTACAACATGAGTTTAATCCATTAAATTTTCAAATTTACAAAACATTAAAACATAACTTATTAAAATTATGTAGTTATATAAATACAATATTTTAATTTTATTTCATTTTGTACAAATTCATTATGACATTGATTATGTTGATGTTTGATTTATGTCAGAAAGACACTCGTTTCTGTTTATTATATTTTTTGTTGTTGATAACTAGCTTTTGATTGTTATTATGGCTACGTACAAAGTGGCGCCAAATATGAATATTTAAATTTTTTGAAATTATAGTATTTATAGTCAGAAAATCTAATATTAGAAAATTATAGTAGGTATTAATTTTCGTAAGATAGAATGTAATTATAGATATTGCTTAGTTTATCAATATCAGTTTTTTTATTAACGCATTGATATTTATTTATGCATACCATTTTTAAGAATTCTCTTTTATTTAATTGGTTTTCACGTCTTAATATATTAGTTTCATTTAAATTAAATGAATGATTTTTATTCATTGCATGATCTATTAATGCACACGTATTTTTATTATTTCTAAGGTCACTTTTATGTGATGTTAGTCTGCCTATTAGATTTCTAGATGTGTGTCCGATGTATGACTTATCACAATTTTCGCATGGTATTATATAAACTACATTTGAGCTTTCCATAATGCTAATAGGTGATTTAGTTTTTGTATACAATGATGCTAATGTTTTAACATTTTTAGTTGCAATTTTAATATCAGAATAGTTAGCAAAGACTTTAGTTAGTTTGGGTGTTAATGTGGGTATGTAAGGTAGTGATGTGAATTATAATGTGATGTGATGTTATGTAGCAGTCAATGATATTAAATTAGTGAAAAAGCTTACGATAGTGGAACATTTAGAGATAAAGTTGTATAAACAATTAATTGAAACTAGGTACAGTTTACAAATTAATAAACTTAGCACAGCAAAAGAACATGTGATAATCATACATGTATATAAAAAATTGTTGTAAAAAACTTAAGTAAAAAAAAATTCTTTCTTTATTTAACTTAGATTTATTAATTTACATTTTATTAACTATTTTGTCAATATCACATTTACATATATTAAGTAATTGTTTTTTTTTGGTTGACTTGTTTAATAAAATTTTTAATTGAAACTGATTCATAGAATCTTTTTCATTCACAGTTCCAAATGCTATAAACCTTGGACTGTGGAAGTTAAATCAATCTTCACCTGTTGGCTGGCTAACCAGTCACAACGTAGATATTATAATATATGATATTTTGGAATGACCTCGCTTGCTTTGTTTTTGTGTTTTAAACCAATCACTGGGGGGAAAATGGTGATCGTAACCACCTTTTCCTTTCATTTTTTGGCTTTTTAATTTTTAATGACAAGTTGTCATCCAAATTATATCATAATCATTAAATGTACCGCTTTATTGCACTAGAGGTTGGTATTTCGCCTTGCTGTTCTGTCACTTTTTGACCTCAAGGCCACTGTCTTTTCACGTTGTTGGTGTGGGTGTTACACCTGTTAATTCATTTACCTGCGGCATTCTGTAAGCTAAAGACTGGTAACTTCATTTTACTTTTAAATATTATTTTTCAATATTACCTAATTAATAATGATACCTAAAGTCAAAATTAAATTTAACTGATAATACATTGTTGGAAGTGCATCTCATGACCTTTCTAGGTCTTTACATATCAATTTTAATGTTTTTTACTTAATGCTGTCTTTTTGAATTAAATTTCTTGTCACTTCAGCCAGTTGGTCTGTGTCGTTTTAACTGACAAGAACCACGTGTTCAAATTAGGTAAAGAAACATGTTACTCTTTAAGTATTAAATTTTTATCAAATGTCATCGACCTAGAGTCACCTTAGAATTTAAATTTGGAAAAATGTAAAACCATATATTGATGTCACAGCTACAATTTTAGTGTTAGCTTCAATTACAAAGAAGGCACTGAAGATGATCTGATCTAGATCGAAAACGTCACGTTATGCTCCTGTATAAATTTTGACGACAGTTTTTTAAAAGTTTTAATATGTTTTATACCTAAATACAAATGTGAAGTGTTTTACTTCTGTATCAGTTTTTTAAACGATGGTATACAGCCAACTACTGGGATTTTCCCATTCATTTTTTTTTAAGTAAAGGTACTCGACCAAATCATATTCCTAGGAATGTATGGACAACTTTAGGAGAGACACACACTCTTTAGGGCCATAAAACTACTTAGACAAATGATGAAAATATGGGAGAAAGCAATTGATAAACGGATATGTCAGAAAACTAAAATATCCGAAAATCATTTTTGATTTATGTATGGAAGATCAGCAACAGACGCAATGTTTCTGTAGATCTTAGGAAAATTTCATGTGAGAGTAGAATTTTATCAGTTCTAAGTCATTATTTATACTCGTAACAGCGAAACCACAGCGTAACATTCCCTGGTGCTTTTTGTACGATGATGATGTAGTCGTAGCAGAAAGATATTGCAAGGCTATGGGATAATAATAAAAGGTTTTTTGACCCAGCATGAATCACATATCAAATAATACTGCAATATGTAGTAACAACTTTAGAAACTATGCCACCAGTTTTTGTCGGTACAAGTGAGTCAAAAGTAAGATAAACTTAGCACTCAGGGGGATGGGGACTTTTTGGCCAAACATATTTGTACGCATGACTTAGGTAAGTAATGCGACTTAATATTGCAACCTAATGTCACACAAAAATATTGATACCAGGAGCAGGGAAAAATTTTCGGAAAACTTTTTTCCCATTTTTGGCAATTTGACACAATACGGACAAACACAAACTTTTGGATCGGTACATTTTGGCTGGAACAGGGGTTAGAAGTGCAAGACGCAACCCCTAAAATATCCCATGGGCTTGTAGCTTATAAATACTAAAAAGTATTTAGAAGAAATATTGAAACAGTGGAGAGAGACAAACTCTTAAAGAAAAAGGAAAAACTTAGTACGGCAAAAACACGATATCTGAAATATGTATATAATGATGGACTACTATAAATAAATTGACCAGTTAAATAACTTTAGATGGTCAAATGATTGTGAAAATTGATAATTTTATGCGTACTGCATCTGAAGTTTACAATAAGGTAAAAAGTATAAAAAGACAAAGATAATAGAGAATATAGTGAGATAAACCCAACTTTATAGAAATGTTTATTCCAGATTTTAGTCATAAATCAACATTTTTTTAATTCCATCCTCCTGGTTATTAAACGAGCCGTAATCATCTAAAATAATAATAATATATGTATTCTAAGACACTAGAAATAATACTATACAATTCGCTTAATCTCTCTTTTGTGTGTTGCAAGTCTAAAATTGTCTATTAGATATGCTCCAACACCGTCCCGAATTAATTTCACTATTCCACTTTGATAACTTAATTTTCGTCAAACAATTCCGTTTTGGTTTTTCTATCGCGATCCTTAAAAACTATAATTATGTAAAATTTCAAACATCACGTTTTATTTATAACATCTAAAGTATATGTTATGTTGCCTAACGCTTAAGAATACATTCGCTGTCGTATATGACCGCATTGGCGTACGTTAGAAAGGCATCGAGACTTCCGCATAGTCAGTGATTTTGAACGTGTGAGTCGTTTCGCTTTAATACTAATACTAAAACAAATTACTCTTCTGATCTCAAACCTATTAAAATCGTAGGTATCTAGGATCAGTGAGTTTTCTGTGAGGGTTTGTGATTCGTATAAGTTAAATCTGGGTAAAAAATTAAACTGGAAATCCTCCAAACCGATCATCCCCCTTATAATAAACACGTCTTGAGATTATACTTAAAAATAATAACTATAATCTCTACTGGGGCGTGGACTTTGTTACTGGTACGGTAAAGGCTTGGACATGCCGGTCGTGCAGGCTTCTGATCGTACTCCGGTCCGATATTGCTTCAAAAATCTGGTCGGTGCGGGATCGGAAAGGAATGAGCACACATGTCACGATCGCTTCCTACTCCTTTCCGATTTTATACTTATTAGTCTCTCTTGTCAGTCGATCGAGGAAAAACTGTGCGCGTGATTTAGCTATTATAGCTATCTGCTTGGGTACATGATGCTTAGAAAAAAGACACAAAGGTGGAGAGTTTGTTACACTTCTACCTTTTTTACCTTTTTGTAATCAATCAGTTTTTAGAAAACAACTCCGCGATAAACTTGAACACCAAACGACAAGCACCCCGCAGCAAGAATACGAATAGTCTGCAATGTCGGTGTATGATCGAAGACGATAAAGGAGCAGGTGAGAGTAGGATTAATTACGCGATAGACAGGTATGGCCTGCGATATTCACAAAACACCGTCAATTCCCTATCATACATTCGTCCGGCTGTATGATCGTCAGGCTGCATGACAGGTGTCATCATCATCATTGGCTTTTACAACTCTTCGTGAGTTTTTGCCGCGTTTACTATCGCCTTCCATTGATTACGATCCTGTGCTATTATTTCCCATGGCCTTACTTCCATCTTCTCCAGGTCTTCCCTGACTGCGTCTTTCCACCTTTTTCTAGGCCTTCCTGTCGATCTTCTACCATCTGGTCTGTCGTCATCACTCCGTACCACGTGGCCTGCCCATCTTAATCTATTGGCTTTTATGTATCTTACGATGTTTCCTTTCCCGAAGAGAGTCTCTATTTCATTGTTGTATCTGCTCCTCCATTCATTTGTCACGCTGTCCCTGCAAGGACCATATATAATTCGCAGGATTTTGCGTTCCCATACTAATAGTTTATTGATTTCTTTCTTTCTCAATGTCCATGTTTCACTTTCATATGTCACTGCTGGTCGTATTATGGTTTTGTGCATTTGGATTTTGGCACGCCTTGAGAGAAGCTTTGACCTCATTAGATGTTGAATGGCAAAGAATGATTTATTCCCCGCCAGTATTTGTATTTCAACCTCCCGTTCTCCTGTGTTTTCACTGGTAATTGTTGCTCCTAGGTATTTGAATTCTTTGACCACCTCAAAATTATGATCGTTTATGGTAATGTTTTGTCTTATTCGCTGTCGTTCCTTTTTTGATACGACCATGTATTTAGTTTTTTCTTCGTTTATTTTCAGGCCTACGCTTAGTGTTGCTTCTTCAAAGTTCGATACTATATCCTTAACTTCCAGTGTTGTCTGTGCTACTGCATCTACATCATATGCAAATGCGAGAATAATCTTTGCTCCTCTGGCAGTTATGTCTGGTTTGACTCTGGTATAGATTTTTCGCATCGCTAATACCAATGCTAGGTTAAATAGTAATGGAGACAGCGGGTCTCCCTGTCTGAGTCCGATGCTTATGCCGAAAGCCTTTGAAGTTTTGCCTCCACAGGTGTGTCAAAGCCTTTATCTAGCCTACAGTGCGTTACATAAACGAAACCCAAAGTGTATTTCACGAATGTCCGACTATTTTTGATTAAGGATGAAAGCTTTGACTTAAATGGTCCGCTGTGCTGAGAAAGTTAATAGCAAATTCTCATAATATTACAAATTTTATTGTTTCGGTATAAATCAAGTATTATTATTCATAATCACTATCGTCGGTATCTTCATTTGTATTGTAAGTGATTACTGGGTTAATTGTTCGATGCGATTTTAAGTCATCCAACATTCTTCTATTAACTTTTCACATTAAATCAGACTTTTTTCTTAAATTGCAGGAGTTGCTTCTTGTCATGTTTTCAAAACTGGTGTGTCAATGTAATCGTTACACAAATATAGTTTTCGAAGAAAGTTTTGCATATTCCCCAAATTTGTTCAATTGGATTGAATTCACAATTCACATCACACAATGGGACATTCTGCTATAAATATTTTTAATTTTTTATTCCTTTCAGCTAACTTTAGTAATTCCGGATTGAAAGTATCTTGAGGAAATGAAATACTTTCATTCATTACCCATTCTTTTATTTTACGTACTGTCCATGAATTTGTTGGTTATTTATTTAAAATTTCCAAATGGTATGAAGTATTATCCAAAACTATAACAGATGGTTTATTGTAAACTGGTAATCATTTTTTCTTTTAACCATTTCACAAACATCTCCGTATTCATGTTATCATGATAATCAGCAAATCTTGATTTTGACAAAAACACAGGATCCGCTCCATCAATAAAACCATATTTTCCACCCGCATGTAACGCAATATGTCTCTTTCCCTCAGTATCGGTGTATCTTATGGATTTTATACAACATTTTATCTAAATAAACAACTGAAGCGTGTTCTTTTTTTTAAATTATTATAGTTTTTTCTCTTTCACACAAGCCTTTCCTATTGTCAACCATTTTAAACATAAATCAAATCTGTTGTCTGCCTCTGAAGACTCTTTACCCTGGAAATTTCGAACGTATTTCCGTCTTTAAATTTTTTTTTACCGTCTCAACAGAAAACAAAAATTTTTTTTTCGCGCATATATAGAAAACGAAGAACATAATCGTGTTCTTGAGACGATCTAACAGTTGAGACATGACTCGATAGACAGACAGAGAAGAAGACGAAGACGAATTGATAAGGTGACGATCGATAGAGCAGAAGGCGAAAGAAGAAGAAAAAGATTTGACAGCTGCGGAAAAAAAAAGATTTGACAGCTGCGGAAAAGAGGAAGATTTGACAGACAGACAAGAAGACGAAAACGAAGAGGAATTAATAATGTGACAATCGATAATACAGAAGACAAAAAGACGAAGAATTGAAAAGAAGAAGAATTGAAAATAAGAAGAATTGACATTTGACATAACAATCAGCTCACCTGTCCACCTAGAGCCATGATACTATGACTAAGAAGATAAGATATTGCGCATAAGTCGTGACGTAATTGGAGAGCTGCACGTTCGTAATGTCAGTTTTTTGTATGCATCAATAAATAATATTTAATAAATAGTTTGCAGATATCCTTTTGTGTACGATTATTGTAATTATTAAACCTTTATTTAATATTATTATTTTGTTAATTGAATAATTTCTTGACAGAATACATACAAATTCCATTTAACTTTAACAAGAATTCAATTTCTACTCTCCAATGACGGCATGCGCGAACACGACCGATTTTGTGCTACAGGAAGATCCTATCTTGTTAATCATAGTATCATGGCTAGAGCAGTTGGCGGTACATCAAAGGTTATCGCCAATAAGAGAGTTCCCACTCTCCGAGAAATTTTCTCATGCCCAAGTGCCCCATACTCTGCTGTAGCTATAGTGTCTCGAATTTAAAACTAACAAGCCTCAGGAAGATCTTTAGTCTTAGGATGTGGTCTAGGTTTATATTGTGCAACATCTACTTCACTTTTTACATTTTTCTGTTTCCCAAAACTAACTTAAGTTTTGTCTCACTAATTCATCTCACACACACGTTTATATAAGCAGGTGTAAAGACGTGTGAAATGTCTCTCCAAAATAAATATTGTAAAAAGTGTAAAAAAACTGTAGTAAATGGAGTAAAGTGCATAAATTGTGACGCTAGCATCCATGTGAGTTGTGCTCGAAAGAGTAACAATGTTAAGTTTATAAATGACGAGTTGATTGAATGTTGTTTACCAGTGAAACCTGAAGATCAAATATTTTTGGAAGCAATGGATAACTTAATAACAGATGATAAGGTAATTGATATTAACATATTCAAATATATAATTAGACAAAAAGATACCCTAATTAAAGAGCTATACGGAAAAATTGACCTTATGAGTCAACATATTGATTTACTAAAACAATTAAATTCGCAAAAAAATGTTGTCGAAAATCAAGAACAACTTATACATCAAAATAAGGTAATAAACAAAGACACACTTATGGATTCAGTCGAAACAAAATCAGTTCGTCAACCCATCAACGCGAACAAAGATCGCACTGTTGCCAGTTCTTCCCAGAAATGTGAAGTTACAAAGAAAGATGTTTCAGAAGCGATATTACAAGTAACTACAGAACAAAAGTTAAATGAGTACATATACGTAGGTGAAAGTAACCAGGAAAAATCTGAATGGACAGAAGTAGATAGAAGGAAAAAAAGAAAGCATTTAGTTGTGGGAAAAAACACTGAAATGATATTAAATGGAAAAGAAATCAAGGGAGTACATAAGTTGATAGACCTACATGTATACAGGGTCGATCCCGATATGACTGCGGAAAATATGAGGGAACTTATGAAGACTACATTTCCCGAAGTAGAGGTAGAATCCCTAAAATCAAAGCATCCTGATATTTACAGTTCATTTAAAGTTACAATTTTTAATAACAATTTTAAAGAAGCTATGTCTCCTAAAATATGGCCATGTGGAGCTCACGTACAACGTTTTTTTCACGTAACACCCAGAAAGCCGCAAGAGATGTAGATAAAAGTGTACGAATAGAATCAGCGGTAGTGCAAAAGAATATAGGAAACACCTGTTTTTGTGAAAGTGATATGATAAGTTCTGATAAACAAAAGTTGGTAGTAAATCCTGACCAAACCAGTTTGGTAAGCATTTTTCATATAAATACACAAAGTTTATTAAATAAAATTGATCAACTTAACATTTTTTTAAAAGATAAAACTTACAATATTTTGTGCTTTTCTGAACATTGGCTTAGAGAATCTGAATTAACAACAGTGATAATTGACAGATACTTTTTATCAACTTGTTACTGTAGAAAAAGTAGAGAACATGGGGGTGTTGCTATTTTCTGCGATGGCAAAATATCTACACGTCCAGTTTCTTTAAATGATATATCTTGTGAATATGAAGGTGAATTTTGTGCTTTGGAAATTATAGATATAAAAACTATTCTAGTATCAGTGTATAGAACAGGTAACGCAGATTTCCAAATTTTCTTAGGCCTATTTGAAAAATTATTAATATTCTGTTCTAATAATTATGTTCAAACAATTATAATTGGGGATTTCAATATTGATTTCAAAGGCACTTCAAATGAATTAAAATATTTTTCCGATCTAATTTCTTCTTTTGGTTTAACTATGAGGATTGATGAATTTACAAGAATCACTGCTACATCAGCAAGTTGTTTAGATAATATTTTAACAAATATAGATAATGAAATAGTTGGGTGTGGTGTTGTAGACCCATGCCTTGGTGATCATTGTGCTCAATTCCTGAATTTAAAAATAAAATCTGATCAAATTGACAATGATAGGATATTCAGAAGACACATAACATGTAAAGGCACCCAAATGTTAAAACAATCACTAAAATCTGTGGATTGGTCGTTAATAAACAATTCAATAACAGCAACGGAATTAGCTGAGTTCATAATTGACACATATGTAAAATTAACTGAAGTTTGCTTTCCAGTAAAAAAGTCAAGAATTCATTTTGAGGCACCTGTTTCTTGGTTTGACGATGAACTAAGGAAAATGCGAGTAAACCTTTCGAAGATAAAAATTACTGCTAACCTTACTAGTGATTACACTCTGTATAATCAATTCAAAAAACACTATCAATTAACAATATCAATAAAGAAAAAACTGGCATATGAGCAGTTTTTCTTAAAATCTGATAATATATCTCGAGATTCTTGGAAAGTCATCAATTATCATAGGAATAAAACTTAAAATAAAAAAGTAACTTCATGTAATATTTCATCAAACGAGTTTAATAATTACTTTACTTCGGTAGCGGGAAATATATTGAACTCGTTAGATGAGACAGATGAAAATGATGCCATGAATTTTTTGGAGGGAATATACTCCCCTTGCCACTCGTTGTTTTTAACACCTGTTAGTGATACTGAAGTTAGGAATACATTATACAGCTTGAAAAACTCAAAATGCACTGATTTTTACTTCTTAAACAAACAATTAGTGATAGAAACTCTGGATATTATTATTGATAAACTGGTCATACTTTATAATCTTTGCCTTATCGAAGGAATTTTTCCCGATGTATTAAAAGTAACAAAAGTGTTACCGCTACTCAAAAAAGGATCTCCAGAAGAAATTGAAAATTATCGCCCTATTTCTATTATTCCCATTCTTGGTAAAATTTTTGAAAGTATTTTGAATAACCGCTTAATAGAGTACATAGAAAAGTACAAAATACTTCATTGTAATCAATATGGTTTCAGAAAAAAATGCAGCACTACTCAAGCAATTCAGGAAATTGTAAGGGAAGTAGTTGATGGCCTAGAGAGAGGTCACTTCGTGTCTTTAACATTGTGTGACTTATCTAAGGCTTTTGATTGTGTCTTACACACTTTACTTTTAGACAAAATGCACAAATATGGCATAAGGGGAAATGCTCTTAATTTATTTCGATCGTATTTAATAAACAGAAAACAGGCCGTTTTTTTAAATAATAACTACTCCAATTTTCACAATGTTGAACATGGAGTTCCCCAAGGGTCTATATTAGGACCTACATTTTTTCTTCTATATCTCAACGATATATTTCATTATACCCACCCCTTAAGGTGTATATGTTTTGCAGATGATACAACCGTTATTAGTACCGACCAGAATCAATATAATTTAAATAACAAAATAGAAAACGATGTGCTTAAAATTAAAAACTGGTTTACACATAATAAACTAAAACTAAACGAGGATAAAAATCAAAATATAGTTTTCAGTTCAGATCGAAGACACATTTTTGGATATAGCATCAAATTGTTAGGGATTTTTATGGATGACAACTTAGATTGGGGCATCCATATAGACAACTTAAGTTCTAAACTCGCCAGTACAATATTTGTAATGCGTAACCTGGTTTATTTGGTACCTAAAAGTACCCTTAAAATGTGTTACTTTTCATTGTTTCATAGTCATATACAATATGGAATAGCTGTTTGGGGCAACTCTGGTCATGCCGACAGAATATTTAAATTACAAAAGAAGGTGGTGAGGATACTAGCTGGAGCGGATTTAAGGGATCATTGTAAACCATTATTTTTGAACATGGGTATTATGCCTCTACCTTCGCTTTATATGTATGCAACACTGTTGGAAATTCACGATAATAAAAATGAGTTTACTATAAACTCCCAATTACATGATCATCTAACAAGATCGAGGGATTTAATTAGGTCACAACGATTCAGACTATCAAAGAGCACAAAGAATTCAATTGATATTCACTTGTATAACTATCTGCCTAACGAAATAAAAATTCTGTCTCCACCACTGTTTAAAAATAGGATCAGAAAGCATTTTTTAACATATTGTTTTTACTCAAAGACAGAATACCTCAATACACCTTTATAACGTGTACCCTGTTTGGTCAGAATACTGTCGATTTACTATCTACATATCACATTGTATTATTGCTATTAAAATGTACTAAGTTTTATGTATTAGTTTATTTAGTCATCGATTCGGGAATATTCTTAATTATTTGCACATTTTTGTTACTTCCATATTTCAAAGATTTTTTATGTGACAGTTTAGGTTTGTTTTTTTTTTTTTTTGGTTAGAGATTTTTTTATCTTAAATTTTTAATTTTAATTCTTCTGCTAATACTTACATATGTATATTACTTTAGCCAATATGGTTAAGTTAATTTTAAGTTTACATTATTATATCTTTTATTGTATTTTTTATACGGACTTCAAACTTTATGTAAAGTGGTCAATAAACATTCTATCTATCTATCTATCTATACATATTAAACTAGTCGTAAGGGGTCTCAATCGTCTTTTCAGCAGTAAAATAAACGTGGAAATTAAATAATATTACTTGATTTATATCTTAAATACGTCTCTTCACTTTCGCTATCAATACACAAACTCTTTTCAATCACAATTACTATGACAAATTTATTAGGGTACCATCAATTTACAACCAGTTTGGGAATGTCGCTAAAGTAAAGTATTGGTTTCTCCAAATGGTCAAAAACCTAAGTACGGGCTATGAGTGATTCAATCAATATCAAAGCTTATGTTAATCTCTCGGAGCTCACTGATTAGAATCACATTAAATTTTAGGTAATAATAATCTGGTTATAACAAATATTTTACCTAAAAAATCAAAATCTTTTCATGAACTTGTTAACATGGAACTGTCTTTAATATTGAGCAAAAAATAGATAAAACTGTTAGGCAAACAAACATTCCGGTAAAATGTGGAGTACACATGAATTATGTCAAAAGTATTTACTATAAATAGCTTTTTATTAAGAGTGTAAAAAAAGATTACTTTTGGATTCATTAGAAATAACATACATATCCATTTGTATATAAGTGGTTAATACAGAGCCTTTTGAGCCTGTAAGAGACGAGCGAAATGGGACAAAGAATTTCATAGTATTAGGTTTTAATTTTCTTATGCTATTATAACATAATATAAAATTAAAATAAAAAAACTCATGGAAAACCAAAAAAATAACAAACAGGACTGAAACAATTTACGAAACATATTCTCAGCTACTTGTTAACATATATTGCGTCCAATGGCACTACGGGTTACGTCAAATTATGTCAGTAACACGGTAATAAACCAGCTAATAATATTGCCACACCCCGTACACCATGAGACTATCTTAGTTCACATTCTCGCGTTACCAAATTCGATTTTTATCTAATAATTGCTCGTCCTCCAGTACAAACATTAGCCCAGCGTATTCATTATTTCACCACGGCATCATCGGCCTCTAAGTCCGCCACATCTTGATAAGTTTAGCGTGAGCTTGTCAGCAGACCATATCTCACAATCTGCGGATGGCCAAGAAAAACCAACTTTATTATCCGTTTAATGCACAAATCAATTATGAAAATTATATAAGAGCTACGTTTTCGAAATGAATATGCTAATGAGGGAGTGCAATCGGACAAGACCTCTGTATTCGGATTTGTACACAACCATAAGCTAACCATCGCTGATTGATGGAGACCACAGTCGTAGGATTAAAGTGATTGTTAAGGTAATCGTTTATCCGGAAACGGTCAGCGAGTGGTTTCATTTGCTACGATTGTTTTTTAGACAGTGGTGGGTTAGTGATTAGGCAAAAATATTACAGGATTTTTTTCTTTAAACATAAGTGATAAATAATATCTTCCTTTATTGCAAGTTTAAGACGTTTGTTGCCTGTTTTGGCATCAAATCTTCGCTCTCTCTGTTCAAGAAGCTATTTACTATATTTATTGTGAATTATATATAATTTTAGTCTAAAATATTGATTTCCGAAGTGGAAATGTAAAAGTCAAAATAAACGAATACTCAATAAATAGTAAGTAATACTAAAATGCCCCAATAAATTGCTTTAGAAAAATGTTCAAAGGGCCTCATATTCCTCTTCCTTTCGGTTTGTGATTTAGTATATGTTTTTTTTTATTTACAAATTCGCATCAACCCGAAGGTTATTAGCGAGAATCAGATTTACATTATTAAATATATTATATATTAACAAAATTAATAGCTTTTAAGTAGTTTAACATATTTGTGAATAAACAATTTGCACCAAGTGCTTTCTCTAACTTTATTGAGATACCATAATTGATTCTTGCTGTGGAGAAAACTGGGCAGTCTACAACAACATGTTTCACCGAGAGTTTAACGTTACACTGCTCACATTTTGGTTCGGATTCTTTAGTAATTAAGAACTTGTGCGTGGCACTGGTATGACCTAATCTAAGACGAGTTATTGTCACTTGATCCCTTCTTTTGGTGGGGAAACATCTCCATGATTTAATGTCCGGTTAAATATTCCGAAGATTGGACACTGAAAATTCCCACCGGTTTTGCCACTCACTTAGGATCCGCGATTTGATAACACTTGAAACATCACTAGCTATCACGTATTTCACAATAATAGAGTCAGCTGAATTGACGGCTTCACGCGCACACTTATCTGCTTCTTCATTACCTCTAATACCATTATGTGATGGGATCCAAATAAAGATTACCTCCTTATTACAATTTTCTATCTCTGTCAGATTTTGTTTTATTTTTTCAAGAATATGATTCTCTGGGTATATTCTTCCTATAGATTGTAGTGAGTTTAGTGAATCAGTCAAAATTATATATTTCTGATTTGGTGAGTATATAATATATTTGAGTGCCTCGTATATGGCATATAATTCTGCATTAAGGGTACTTTAGTGTATTGGCAACTTATATTTTTGACACATATTAGAGGATATAACTGCTGCTCCCACGCCATCTGTTGTTTTTGAAGCATCTGTATAAATTTGAGAGAAATTTGTATACTTTGATAGTAAGTTTTGCAGATTTTGATGTATTATACTATGGTTAGTAGTGTGTTTGTCCAATGATGTTAGGGTAGTTATTATTTTAGGTACTCCCAAAGTCCATGGTGCAGCAGGTTCAAAACTAACGGGAAAGCAAGGAGGTAAGGTGGTGTTCAGAGATGAGAGATCCATTTTGATTCGGTGGTAGAAAGGTTTATGTAGACGTGGTTTATTGGAGAAACATGTTGATAATCGGTTAAGGTGATCATATTTGAAGGTGTGGTTGTTAGGATTTGCATTTGATTTAATTGCATAGGTTAACTTTAAGTACATTCTTATGTGATATAGTGATGGTTCAGCTGCTTCACAATACAGGCTTTCTATTGGTGTGGTTCTGTAAGCTCCCAAGACAATGCGGAGTGCAGTATTGTGTATTGAATCTAAAATTTTAAGGGAAGACTCAGTAGCCGATGAATATGAATATGCGTTCTGTAGAGAGAGAGCATAGTTTGTCTATCTGCCCCCCAGTCTTTTTTAGATAGTGATTTAAGGATATTAAGTCTTGCTTGGCATTCGATTGCCAATTTTTTAATATGTTCTTTCCAATTTAGATGTTGGTCGAATGTCATTCCTAGAAATTTTACATTATTTTTTCGAACTAGAGGCTTGTTAAATAGTGAGAGTGTTAGTATATGTTTATTTAGTAGATTTTTAACTATTCTGTTTATATTTGAATTTTACTTTGTTCTATATTCTTTTATTTTTTTTATCGATCAAGTAGATATGAAGTTCTTGTCTGACTTCTTGATTTACATGAAGTCTCTTATGATTTTCATTCTCATGTTACTTTCTTGGATTCAAAAAGTATTCTTTTTTGTATCTATCGGTTATAACCATTGTCAAGTTTTATGATTATCTTGCTTTGTTCTTAAGTGGTATGTGAATGATTCCGTATAAATACTGAAACCTGCAAATTTTATGATCAATTTCCGAAAATTTTTTAACACTCTAAGGAACTGAAATGAACTTTACCTTTACAAGTAATATCTTTTGCGATTTTTCAGATATTTTCATGTTTTCATACTCTATAAGTTTGCAAATGGCTTTTTGTAGCTAACTTTCATAATAAATGTTCCTAAGAAAATAAGCAAATCGTTAGGAGAGCCAGAAGCAAGTAGGCTGACAGATTTGTTTGATATAATTATATAAATGGGGCAAATATTAGATGAATGTAGCGGTGTTTATGATGTTAAAATCTCACTTCTTTCTTCTTTATTTGTTTACCATAGTAAGGCCTTTATGTTTTTATTTTATGTGGTTTTTTTATTATTCTTACTGGTCTCAGTGTACAGCGTGTAAAAGAATTTATGTTTTCATTTGATCTCTTTTACCACTTTCTAGATTGAGTTGGTTTTGTTGTTGTTTTAATAACATATAACATTGTAAGAATTATGAATATTTTAACTAAGTAAGATAAAAAAATGTAACAACTAAAGGAAGAAAATATGAGATAAAACTAGGAAATACGAAAAAGATAATAAAATCAGTTAGTACAAAAATATAATTTTAATCTCTCCCTTTCTCTAGTACCATCCCTTCTTGTAGAGTATTGGGCACTTGTGCGTTTCCTTGCCAAAAGTTTAATGACTAGCTGGCTCGGTAAGCGCAAATTCTTTCTTAGTCATTCTCTGGATAAACTTTGTACTAGTTCTTTCCATTCTCTTCTATTTACTGCTCTGTTTTTGACTTCACCACATTTTAGTCCAATTTTTTCGTGTTTTCAGCTTGAAGTTTTTAGTGCAGTAGTCTAGTATTTCTCTGTTTCTTTTTCCTCAGGGTAGTATTCAAATGCTTGTTTCGCTATTTTGTTATGATATTTTCTCAAAGTATGGCCAATCCATTTCCATAGTTTTTTATTATTTATTCTATTGGGCCAGTGTTTTTTCAGGATTTTCCTTAAAAATTTGTTTACAAAAGTTTGTAGCTTTTTAGTTATAGTTTCATCCTCTTCATGTTTCTGTTCAGTAACAAACTTTCGTTGTATACAGACAGTTTACAAAATTGAAAAAAAATTAAACAAAAATCTCAACTAAAATTAAAAAAAAGTAGTGCGCTCTGATATACTTTTTATCAAATTTTCAATATCATCTTACTCAATTTGTTGCCATTGCTCTTACATACAGTTTAGTAGCTCTTCCTTTGTCTGGAACACTAATCCTAGCTGTTGTACACGTCTTTTTAGCATATCCCAAACGTGCTCGATGGGATTGAAGTCAGGGGATTAAGCAAGCCAGGGCAATACCTGAATAATGTTTTGCTCTAAAAAATTTCTCACGATTCTTGCAAATTTTCTCCGAGTTGTGCAGCATTTCGACGAACAATAGGTTCATGATTATAATCTTGATATTCATTTGCTGTTAAAAATCCTTCAATATGAATGGAATCAGTTCGAAAACGTATTGAAAATCCAGCCCAAACTATCAAAGTTTCTCCTTGATGTCTGTCAATTTCTTAAACGACTTTCAATCGCCAATGTGTTCGCCACATCCTCAATCTTCGTGAATGAGGTCGTAAACCAATCCTGGATTCATCGGTGAAAAAAATCTTTCTCGATTCTCGTTCTTACCAAATTGGATGTTCTTCATCCAATTCTAATCTAGTTGTGCGATTTCCATGAGATAATACTGGAATTCTAATGGAACATCTTCTTCTTCTTTAAGTTCCATCTTCTATCCAAGGTTGGAAATCATCATGGTTATGCAGACTCTGTTGACTGCCGCTCTAAAAAGTTCTGCACTACTGCATTCAAATCATTCCCTTAAGTTCTTAAGCCAGGATATTCCTCGTCTTCCCACATTTCGTTTTCCGCGGATTTTGCCTTGCATAATAAGTTTTAGTAATGCGTATTTTTGCCCTCTCATCACATGTCCTAAGTACTTAAGTTTTCGTCTTTTGATAGTTAATATTATTTCCGCCTCATTTCCTATCCTTCTAGTTACTTCCACGCTTGACATTTTTTTGAATCCATGAAATTCAAAGGCGGCCAACTTATTCAGATGGACTTGTTTTAGTGTCCACGCCTCTAAGCCATAACACGTAACATCGAAGCATTCTCAGGCGTAGTTCTAACATTATATCCCGACAGCAAAGAAACTTTTTAAGTTGAATAAATGATGCACATTCTATTTCAATGCGTGTCTTAATTTCTTTGGTTTGGTCTACATCTGATGTTATCCATGTTCCTAAGTATTTATAGTTATTAACACTCTCAATTGCAGTATCTTCAATAGTCAATTGGATATTTGCATGTGCAGATTTAGTCATGATCGTGCATTTAGTTTTCTTTAAATTTATCTTCAGTCCATACTCATGACAGCGTTCATTAAGGCGTTGCATTACGTTCTGTAAATCATTGTTGTTATCTGTCATTATTACTGTATCGTCTGCAAAACGTAAGTTCTCGTTTTCAATTCAAAACTTCTCCATTGATAGATATACCTTCTATTGGGTCTGAGAGCGCTTTTTGAAATACCTCTTCACTGAAGACATTGAACAGTAAGGGGACAGCACGCAACCCTGGCGGACTCCTCTCTGTATTTTAATATTTTGGTTATACTGGTTGTCAACTCTTACCTTGGTAGTTTGATTTCAATATAAATTAGATATAATTTTCATATCACGACTGTCAATATTTTTGCTTTTTAATATATCTACAAGCTTTTTATGTTGAATCTTATCAAATGCCTTTTCAAAGTCTACAAAACATAAGTACTTGTCCTGATTCATGTCCATGTATCGCTGAGCCAGCACATTTAAACTGAACAAAGCATCTCTTGTACTCATACCATTTCTAAAGCCAAATTGTGTGTCACTAATTTCATATTCAAGAGTTTTAACAATTCTGCTGTGAATTATTTTCAAAAATGTTTTAATTGTGTGACTCATTAAAGCTTTTGTTCTGTGGTCTGAGAAAGTTGTTGCACTTGGCTTTTTGGGAATTGCTACAAAGGTTCATTGCAGCCATTGCCTGGGGATTGTGGCAGTCTGATATATTAGATTAAAGAGTTCAACCATTACATCAATAACATCTTCATCGATGAGTTTTAATAATTCGATTGGCACATCATCTGGTTCAGTAGCTTTACCCTCTTTTATGTTTTTGATGGCATAGATGACTTCTTCTCTTAATATTGGTGGTCCGGTATCCTCGGTGATTTCTAATGACAGTTCTTCTCTTTCATCATTAAATAGTTGTTGGATGTAATTGGTCCAGTGACATAATCTCTCCTTCATATCAGTAATAATATCCGCTTTATCATTTTTAAGGATATTCGTTCTTGTACGTTTTCTAGAACCTGTCATTTCTTTGATTTTTTTGTGTAAATTAAAGCTTTCATACTTTTTATCTAGATCTTCTATTTCCTTGCATCTGTCGGTGAGCCACGTCTCTTTTGCCTCTCGAATTTTCTTTCTGATGTTTCTCTGAATTTCTTTGTATTTATTCAGGTGTTTTGTTTATGTTTTCTTCGTTCTTCTATAAGTTCAAGAACTTCTAGTGTCATCCAAGGTTTTGTTTTTTCTCCAAGTGGTTTGAGGGTTTCTTTTCCAACTGACACAAAGGTACGTTGAATTTTTTCCAATTTTTGGTTAATAGTTAGAGTTTCCGCATTATCTTCTTTAACTTGTGGGACATCTAGCGTTACGATTATCCTCATGAAACCTATTTCTGATATTTTGAGCAGAGAAATTATTGCCATGAATATTTTGAAGCTCACTTCTTAGCTAGCAGTAACATTGGGATTCGTTAATGCCTGAAGGCGAACAAACCTGTCATGTACCGGTTGTATTCCTTTTTTTGGACCGATGTGTCTTTCCCTTACGTCACCAATTTCTTGAAAATACTATCACAACCGTCCCAGAGTACTTTTGGTAGAATGCACAGCTTTTGCCACGTTGCGGATATTCATACCACCCTGTATCATACCAACAGCTCGTAGCTGTGTTTCACTACCAAGATGATTTCTTTGCATAATAACTTAGTTAAAATCACAATAACAACAAATTCTAACTACACTTGCAGCAAATATTGTACTGAATATACTCTTAAGTTGAATAGGTAAACTTGCCTTGAAAAAAATTGCCTTTTTTAAAAATTGGGCCTGTTATTCTCGTATTTATATATCTTAGTTTTATTATAGAATTTTTTAAAACAATATTACCACTCCTAGTCCACCAGGACTTCCCCATAATTTAAAGACAATGTTTTTTTGTGATTGAAGTTACTTTTACTGAATTCTTTAACTTTGTTTTTTTAGTATTTAGGTATATACAATTTATTTTATTTTGAAAATAAGTAGCATATTTACTAGTTGTAATAATTTATAACTTTTTACAAAAATCTAATTTATACAAATAAGGTTTTTTAAACAATGTTTGTATAATTTCTGTGATTTATATCCCGTGTTTTTTTATGTTAACTTTATATGTTCGATTAAAACATCCGTTTTTTTTTGATACACACTTTTTATTCGATAGGTAATTTCTGTGACCATGCCACTGGCAATCGACTATTTGCTTAAATAAGAAAAACTGTTTCAAATGATCGGTCCACCGAGTGAAAGCTCCCGGCCAGGTATTGTTGTTCGGTTTGCGTTTTTTGCGAGAAATCAATCGAATCACATAGGTTAGATATTGAATTGTCATTAATATGCCAGCCATGTTCGAAATGAGAATACCTAACTGGTAGTTATTACTGAATTGATTATATAGGTACATGGGTGAACTCTAGCCTTAATACATGCAAAAATACCATCAAGTACATCAGGAACGGACTGATAATAATTATTCTAATGTTTGAACAAAGCCCTGTTAAATATAAAAAATAATTATGTGGATAGTATATTATATAAATCCACGTAAAGTGATTTTTTCTTCAAACGTCAAATAATGATGACATTACTTATCTAACTCGAGCCTGTCAAAGTTTGATGTCTCCGCCGGCAGCATTTTTTTTCCCATTTCTTTACGGCGGAGGGAAAAATGTTGTCATGGCAACAATATGAAACATGTCACAAAGCAACAATACAAATGTCATTAACAACAATTAAACATCATTTTTATTTATAGTAATATTTAAAGTACAATTAGTTAATGAGGCATTTTCAAAATTGAAACCGTGCAAAAATGTTCCCGACTCTTGATACGCATTGGTAATTGTTGATGAGACTGATGGTCGAGAACAACTCTCAGCAATCATTCCCGATGTTGGCGAATCATGAGAGTTTAAAATTTTTTGAGCATTATCGTTCTTATTTCTTATTGAATCCTCTATATTTATATCCTTCGGCAACCGTGCTTGATTTCCAGCCCCCATGTCGTTTGAGGCATTCTAGATTTCCGCCTCCATCAATTAAAAGTGTTGCTGAAGTTCGTCGTAAAGAGTGACCCGTGTATGCGCTTGCATCGATTAAATTAAAATAACTAGCTACTTTTTGGGCTACTGCGCTGATCGAATGTATTCCCATGACGCTTCGGTAACATTTTCCATTTTGGTACTTGATAAAAAATCGGTTTTCTGTGAAATTTTCAGGCCGCAGTGATGCATACTTTTTATACAGTTTAATGTAGTTTTGACCAATTATCGTAAAAGATCTAATTTGTCGTGTTTTACTGTCTGGGATTTTAATAATTATTACATTTTCTTTATCCTCTATGTCCACAGTCTTCATTTTTACCATTTCGTCGCATCGACAGGCGCCGGTAACCCCAATTAACAAAACAATCTGAGATATTTTTATAATTTAGTAGAGTATACTACATGCTTTCCAATATAATTTTTTTTACCTTTAATCCTAAATACAACTTATCTGGCGCTTCAAACAAAAATTTATCAAACTCGTCTTTAGTGAAAACTTTAGACTTCTTTGCAGTATATCCTTCGCTTGTTTTTTTCAGAATGGCACGTAACTTTAAAAATTTGCTTATATCCACATTTTTTTTAATAACTAACTCGGATTTTATCATAGAGGATCGTGACCACATTGTAGAAGATTTCCATTTATTTTCCATTATATTAAAATATGCCAGTAAAACGTCTTCGGTAACTTGCCGTACTCCTCTTGTATCGCACCACTCTTGGAAGTGCTTGTACGCTAACCGATACTTTATTCCGGACTTGGAGGGCCCCAAACGTGCTACTGCATCATTAGCAGCGGACTCAATTTCGTTTAGGTTTTCCATTTTCGCACTAAATTTGCGCTTGCGGTTGCAACAACAATAAGCTGTCTTTAATAATTGCAAACAACTGTCAAACAACTGTAACCAGGGAGACGCAAATCCCACCGACGACTTAATTATTTTAATTTCTAACATCTAGACGACTTTGATAGTTGTCACAGTTAATTTCGAGTAAAAATAGCGTATGAATTGTACTATTTATGGTTGAAAATTGCTACGTTTGAAGAAAAAATAGTATACTTTATTCGGCAAAGAAGCGACTTTTCTTGACTTGCCCTCTATTACGCGCCTCACTTCGTTCGGCGCGTAATATCGGGCGCGTCAAGAAAAGTCATGCTTCTCCGCCTCATAAAGTAATATACTATTATTTTACGAGTAGATTGTCTGACTTACACTGTCTAAAACAAGATAAGGCATTTAGTCACTTAAATTTTACGGTGTATAAAATATTTTCTTCACTTTCGAAAATATTATTGCTAATATTACAGAGCTCTGGAAAAAGTTAGTCGGTTTCATACAAGATGTTTAAAAGTTATTCTCTTACATCATAACATAACTTGTATATACAAGTTATAGCTGTATTTAAAATACAAATTTAAAGAAAATAAGATAATAAAAACACGTTTAAGTTTTTTTGATTACTTTTGTACATATATGCGGGAAACATATACATAACAGAAGAGTGATTCGGAATGCAATAGAACTTATAAACGAGGTCATATAAAGGTAAACTTATTTATTGTGTGTGTTCTATTTTAAGTAATTTTAAAAGTTTGAAGCAAATAATATTTTCATCGCTATTCTCTTGATGTCACCCACAGCCAGCGGGTGGGAGGTCTGCCTTGATTGCCTTTATCACCTATTGATCTCTATATCTGAATCTTCCTTGTCCATATCCTATCTTGCAATCGTGCCGTCGTTTCCATTTAAACCTTTCTCAGATCCGTCTTAAGCCCTTATCAAGACCAGCAGGGCATCTGGACTGCCTTTGATATTAAGTATTGTAAGATCCAGGAGATTAGCCTGGCTAGGTCAGGTCTTCTTCTTGATGTGCCTATCCGTTACGAATGTTGGCGATCATCATGGCAATCTTTATCTTATCTGCAGCAGCTCGGAAAAGCTGCACAGATGTTGTATTGAACCAGATTCTGAGGTCCTTTAACCAAGATGTTCTTCTTCTTCCTGGACCTCGTTTTCCAAATATTTTTCCTTACAGGATGGCTTGAAGGAAAGCATATCTGGATTAATTTCGCATAATATGTCCGAAGAACTGTAACTTTCGAGATATAATGGTGGTCAGTACCTTCTCGGTTCTTATTCATTCGTCTGAGAACCTCCTCATTTGTGACTTGGTCAGTCCACGGGATCTTAAGCATTCTCCGTTATAGCCACATGTCAAAACTGCACATATCTTCTCCACTTATCTTCGTTCAAGGTCCACGATTCAACACCAAAAAAAAAAGGACAGAGAAGACGTAGCATCGCAGCATTCTTACTTTTGTATCAAGAGAGAGGTTGTGACTCTTAAAGGCCCCCATCCGATTGAAGGTGGATCTAGCTTTTCCGATGCGTATTCCAATTTCCTGGTTGTTGGTCTATTCTTCATTTATTATGGTGCCGAGTTAGCTGTAGTGCGTCACTCTTTCTACAGAGGATTGGTTGACGTAGAGCTGACCTTCTGTTATCCTTTCTTGCTTATTATCATAAGCTTTGTCTTCTTAACGTTTATATTGAGTCCATATTGTTGACGGTAATACGTAATTTTGTTCATAAGAACTTATAGGTCTTCTAAGTTGTCCGCAAATACTATGGTGTCGTCATCTGCATATCTGATGTTGTTTAGTCGGTAACCATTTAGTAGAATACTTATTTCAGTTTCGTGCAAAGCTTCGATAAATATTCTTTCAGAGTGCAGATTAAAGATTAGAGGAGACAAGATACAGCCTTGCCTCACTACACGCATGATTTTCACATTGTCGGTGTGTTCACCTTCAACTATGAGATTTGCTGCCTGATTCCAGTAAAGATTTCTAATTATTTTCAGATCTTGGTTGTTAATTCCTGTTTCTTTTAGTATTTGCATCATCTTGGCGTACTATACTAGATCAAACACTTTCTCGTAAGCAACCAGACATGCGTATACGTCGCAGTTGATGTCTCTGCATCTCTGGAATAAGACTTGTACTGAAAAGGTCAGTTACTAGGTACTAGGTCAGGTACTATGAAGTAATTGTAATTTAAATCGGATATAAAAAATTTACACAAAGTTGAATTATCGTATAATACTATTCAATATCAGTATCTGAACGGTTTTTGTCTTTTTTGAGCGGCATAAGTGTTATACTTGTTTGTTCTATGTTATCAAAAATGTTCTATAGATTCGTCACATCTAAAGCAAATTGCTTAAATATGTACAAATGGATATAGATATCGTGTTTATCTTTGAGATAACTAACCTTTTTGTTTATCCGGACGACTAAATGGGGTCAAAAATGACTCCCGGTCAAAAATGACCACCGGTCAAAAATGACCCCCGGTAAAAACTGACAATTAAAGAAAAAGTAAAGTTGTTTTAAAAAATAAAATAATTTATTCATAATTTTAATAATTACAACTAAACAAAAACAAGAAAGACTATTCTGAACTTAGAACTAAAAAAAATTTAAAAATATACACTAACTAACGTCGCCATAGGCATAGCAAATATATTTTTTCAAATATTGGAATGCTGCTTGCAGACAAAATGTTTGGATTTATCTCATTTCGATATGAATTTTCTGTCTGATAATCGACTGCAAATTTAACATTGACCACATTTCTTGGAATTTTCAGTTAGCTTTACATCTTCAAAATCTTCTAAAAATCTTGTTTGTACCATATCTTTGGTTCTTTGAATGTGTTGATGTAAATTTTGATGCAGTCGAAATTTTATAAGGAATGTAATTAGCCCAAGAGCCAAATATTGAACAAAAAATCTCCTTCGAAAAGATTTTCCTTTTTCGTAGTCTTCATATTTATCTGCATGCACGACAAATGCGTTTATATCGCCTGTCAATAAAATTCAAAATGCAACTAGAGGCCACCGCTGTGTATTACGATTTCATGAATATTCTTTGGCCATTTTATCCAAACTATCTACTCTACCTTTGTGTTTGTTATAGTCCAAAATAATTTGGGGCTTATAGGCTATTTCTACCTAAGACACATTTAGGTAAAATTGTTGCATGCTAAGCAGCACAACGCTCCTATTTTTTTCGTTACATAGGAAACTGAAATAGCATCTTTTCGCTCGGTTTTTTTCAGGGATAATTTGTTTGGGTACCTCCATACGATCTTTTCTAATTATCCCTGTATCGAGGTGAAAAATTAATCCGTGGTTACACTATAGCCAGATCCTAATCCATTTACTAAATCCAAAATGACACGCCTACCTAACTAGCTGACTAACGCGAAACGCTTCTTTCTTCCCGTGTTGCGAGATCATCAAATCTTAGAAATCGAAGCAAAGACCTTATTATGTTACGCTACATTATTGTACGGAAAACAGGCCTCTGAAACGCTGGGTTTTTTTATACTCCACAGCTCCAAAATTGGTTCGTGATTTGCCTTGAAGCATCCGGCAATAGGCAATAACCCTATAAAGACATACAGTTCTTCCTTATTGACGGGGTTCCAGTTATCGCCTAAAATTGATCGTGCGCGAATATTAGTTTCACGAATGGCAATGTCTATAATTTCATCGGAAAAAGTTTTTTTTAAAGCTTCTGTCTTCTTGGTAAAATTTGACCTGTACTCAGTTCTACCAGGTCTTTTAGCTAGGATGTTCCTTGCTAATTGTTTAGAGCTTTTAGGTTTCTGTCTATTCCAAAATGTGCCATCTTTTGTCAAAATATTTTCCCCTTGGATTAAATTGTTGTCACTTTCTTCTCCGGTGTCTGTTAAACTGTTTTCAGTATTTAAATCTTCCTCTAACAAGATATCCTCGCTTACTGATATTATTTCATCTTCTATGTCATCATAGAACTCGCTTGCAGTGACTATCTGCCGTAACTCAGCCGTAGTAAGATATTTGAGGGTTATATCTCATACACAAAACACTAAGAAACTATATATATGGTAGGAAATAATAATAATGACTAACTGTAGCAGGCAATGACATCGCGAATCACAGTCAAAACCAGATTTTGATAATGTACGATGCAAAATTGCTCGGAATTTCATATATGAGACAGTATTTACTTAATTTAAAATTGGGATATGAAAGGCCAAGGGGACCGTCTTTAACCCCAAATTCAGAAAATATTTTCTATTCGTGAAATATAGGTTTTTTTTTATTACAAAATATGAGGGTATCTAGAGTGATAGTAAAGTCAGATAGTAAAAAAATAGAGAGTTAAAAAAATATACATTATGGTCAAAATTTATCCCCCTTGATCATTCGAAGTATATAAAAATATTTATATTTTTAATGAAATATTTTATTTTTCTTACAAATAAATATTTTTTGAGTATTACACAACAGAATTAAACAGGAAAATATGACTGACATAAGCAGCTTAGAGCCATATCGCTCTATAGATACCAATTCAAACACGGAAGGTTTCACTAATTTGTACTCCAAACTCCATAATATATGGCTTGTATGTTATATATATATATATATATATATATATATATATATATATATATATATATATATATATATATACAAACGGCGAAAGGAACACAATTCGTCAAACTTTCCCTGTATGTACCTGCTTCAAACTAGATTCAAATTAAAACATATGAAAAAAAAACGGCCTTGATGTTCTGTATAAATTTCGTTTAAAACTAAGAGAGGAAACCAACCTGGGAAAGAAGAATCCTACCAAGAAATCTACTGCATTTTTCTTGAAACTTCTCCAATAGTTGTTTCTAGTCCGCTCCTGCCAAACTTTACCGTCAAATACGTTCCAGTTTTCATGGGATATGAGTTAAGTGTATACGACGGAGGTAGTACCAGTATATAGTACCTAGTTGGTATTCGAAAACGTATAAAAATCGTAAACAATAGTTCATGTATGCATAAACTGAACGGACACAACACAATTTGTAATGTTGCAGGTTAACCAACCGTATAGAAACGAACCAGAAGATCACTGTGTAATACCTGATGTTATTTCTTACTGCGAATTCTTTATTTTATATTCTGCTTTTATCGAATTTGCATAGAGAATACTATAAGCGTCTTTATTTTTAACAATATTATCACGCTAGCTAAACTTTGGTTTCAACAATGTTTGTTATTGTTACTAAAACACAATAAAAATTACTAAATATTATTATTCTGAAGCTATTTTCTTGTGGAATTTTAATGCAATTTACTATTTTTGTTGGGAATAAGCCACAATTTAACTTTAAAATAAAGTTTATCTGACGTTTCGATTTCCACTTCGGAAATCGTTCTCAAAATAAAAAAAAATAATAAATTAAACAAATTTTGTTTTTTTTTAGTAAACAATTCTTGTTATTATATATATATATATATATATATATATATATATATATATATATATTATATCATAGTTTGGTGTTAATGGTGGAGAGTAAAAATAAATGTAAAACCATGTCGGAATAGTATCATATCATGAGTTTTCTCCTGGTTTTTTCCTCAGGATTTATTATGGGATCACTAACAGCATAATTTTACTGTCAATAATGCATATGTCTTTTTAAAGAAAAATCTCATACTATGATTTTCCTGACGGATATTCTTAAGTTAAAGTTAATTTCATGGAATCGAATGAATTATCTTAAAATAAAGTCGTTTCAGGAACGCAACTCAAAAATATCTAATACATGTCTGAATTGCCAATATGAATGAGACAGATAAAATTAAATTATTAGTAGAATTTTTTACCAAGCAACAAAAACAAAATTTGTTTAATTTAATAATGTTTTGTATTTTGAGAACGATTTCCGATGTGGAAATTGAAATGTCAAATAAACTTTTTAATCACTGGAAAATGTATTTAAATCTAGCAAAACACTTAAACAAACTTATCTTATACTTAAGGCGTCTAGAAGCAAAGGGCTACAAGTGCATTTTTTGTGGTTTTGATAAATTAAGGGCCAATTGTTCGAACGCTAATCAAAACTTGATTGTAATCAAAAATATAATAAAAATCAAATACGTCACATTTTGAGGTTATGTTGACTGATTTATTTTATTCAATTTTATTATTTTGCGTTTTAATTTAAAATAAACCATAATTAAACTCTTTCTGATGTTAATTTTATGTTTTTATTTACAAATCAATAATAATAATAAGCAATTTTTAATAATTTTGACAGCTGCTGTGACCTATTTGACTGCAATTAAATATTTGATTACAATCAAGTTTTGATTAGCGTTCGAACAATCGGCCCTAAGGTTTTAAGTTCCAAATATTTTTTTTAAATTCGACCGCTTGTTATGTTTGATAATTGATGTGGTGTTTCTAAGGTTAAGAACTTTTATGTAATAGTACAGTTATAACAAATTTCAATAAAATTTACATTTCAGACAAAGTAGTAAACAAAATAGAAAGGACGCAAATCCAAAATAATAACCTAGTCATAAACGCTTGTAAAAAAGGTGTTAGGTCATCGGAATCCTCCTGAACATCGTCCTTAGTGCCTTGATATGTGTTTTTTGGTTGTTCTCGTTGTTTGTGTAGCAAATTTCGCAGCAGAAAACGTGCTAAATGGGCACATATTGAACAAATTGATTGATACGAATTAAACACAAATTGAAGTAGTTTCATTACCATTTTATTGCCGGAGACAGAATGAATTTTGTCTCCGGCTTCTATACGCAATGTAGCTATTCTTCAATAATTTTAACGTGTTTATTTGTCCTTGTGTAGTGTAGTGTGTTGTACAATTATATGTTTATGACATTTTATTCTTGTCGGATAGTACATGTCAATGTTCTGGTACAAAAAATTCAATTTAATTTAAATCATTTAAAAATGATTAATTTAAATAATAAATTTAAAAATCAATTTGTTTTTATTTTCTTTATTTTAATGAAGGACATTTTTGGCGCAGTCATTAAATGAATGGCGAGATATAAAAAATCGGTGGTCTACAGTCTTAATTTTTGTTTTTACAATTATATACAACCAGATACCCAATAAGACATAAAAGTGACTAGAAACGAGAAATAAAAGAAAATATTCTAAAAAATATACACAATTAAAGGAAAACGAAAAAATTACTTTTTTTATTGATCTGATACTTTTATTAGCTTTCCGTTACACGACATTCTTGAGGTACCGCACTGGTTCTGAGACTAGTTTTTTGTTTTTGTCGGCGAATACGAAGAATTTGCAAGCTATTTTATTTAAATGCAATCTTGTATTGATTAAAAACACCGAGAAACTCGAATATTTCAACAACTGGCGCAAGCACGTAGATGAGGGATGATGATAAATGAAGGTAGGGGTTAATTATACGGAACTACCCTTGAACAAACAAAATTTTTACTAGATACATATTATACAAGGTGTTAAGTTAGATTATAAAGTAAACCATATATTCTGCAATAGGCCGATTGAGTAAGAGCATATTATTTAAAAAAAATCCAAATTTGTGTAATCCATAAAAATAATATTGCAGTTATATTCTACAAACAACCAAAATTTTTTTAATCGTGACAAATAAACTATTATTGCGGCACTATTATAGTCCTTTTACATCATATTGATAGCACATTATGTATGCAAATCCTCAACTGGTCAAAAAACCATAGGCGTCACCTTATACTTGTTTTGAAATAAATAATAAAAATTTATATTTTAAGATACCGTCAACAATTCATTATCTTTTAAAAAATCTTCTGTAAAATAAGTGTCCACTAATCTCACTATACCTTTTTTGTGCGTCAAAAACGTCGGTATATATGCCACACGATTATTGCTAATTATACACGGGTGATTAACGAGAGAATTCAATGTTTCACGAAATAAATTAATGTAAACAGTAATTTAAAGGTGATTGTTGTTTTCTATACAAGTTATCGCCTGACACAAAAAGAATACCTTCTTTGAACGATTACCTGGAATTACTGATAAGGCTTCACTAATGATAGTTTAAGTAGTTTTTATGCCACATTACAGCTTATGCCAATAATATAAATTAGAAAATGTTTGCATCCTCCATTTAGTTTCTAGATGTACATTGTTCATGTCTTACCTACCTACGTTTTTGGTGTCGATATTTTGTTATTTGCATTTAAAAATGACGTCGACAACAGGTTTTATCCCGGTTAAGTGTAGTTTTTAAGGTGCCTTCAGTCTAAGAGAGAAAAATATAATGTTAAATGTACACGATGCACTTGTACATCAACACCCTATAAGTAATGTTCGTGAAATCGTTACCATGTGTTCAAATATGACAGGGGTTGGAGAAGCAACAATTTATAGATTCCTAAAAGAAAGAAAAGGAGGAACTGTATCATCTTCCAAGAAGAGTGGAGGGAGTAAACCCTTGGAAATTGAAGAAATACATAAAAACATGATAAGACGCAGCGTCCACTCATTTTTTTTTAACAAAGAATTTCCAACATTGCACAAAATCCCAACATTAATTAGAGAAAACAAAGAGTTACCAATCATAAGCAACAAGAAATTATGGGGGCTATTGAGAGAGATGGGATTTCGTTGGCAAAAGAATAGAAGAAAATCCGTTTTAATTGAAAAAGATTACATTGTATGTTGGAGACGAGATTATCTAAGAACTATTAAAAAATACCGAGAAGAAGGGAAAACAATTTTTTATTTGGTCGAGACTTGGATAAGTGAAGGTCATACTGTACCATATCTATGGGTTGATACAAATGTGAAAAGTTCCCGTCAGGCATCCATCGAATGTGTATCTACTGGAATAAACAATATTCCCATGGGAAAAGGACGCAGACCCATAATAACCCATATTGGAAACGAATACGGTTTTGTCAATGGTGAATTATTAAGTTTTGCCTCAAAATCAATCAAAGATTATCACGAGGAAATGACTGCTGACGTTTTTGAAGAATATTTTGAGCAAATGTTGGATTTAATTTCAAAAAATTCTGTCATAGTCATGGATAATGCTAGTTACCATTCAAGACTAGCAGAAAACTTGCCAACAACGGCATGGAAAAAAGAAGGGATAATCGAATGGTTGGATAAACACGCAATTTAGTACAAGGAGAATTCGACAAAAAAGGAATTATTACCTATTGTAAGGCAACATAAAGCAGCTTATAAAATATTTATTTATTGATGAAATGGCATTAAACCGTGATGTAATTATTTTACGTTTACCCCCATACCACTGTGATCTGAATCCGATAGAAAATATATGGTCTCAAGTAAAGGGTGAAGTCGGACGTAACAACAAAACTTTTAAATTAAAAGACTTACAACAATTATTAGAACATTCCTTATCAAAAGTAACTCCAGAAAATTGGAAAAATGCTGTTAGTCATGCTCACAAGGAAGAAAATAAAATGTGGAATTTGGATAATATGACTGATGCAATGCTGGAACCGGTAATAATTAACATTGTAGTTGAAGATTCCTTAGATTCTGAAGAAAGCAGTGAATCTGAAATGGAATTTGATTAAAATAATATTCATTTTTTTACAAATCGGCCCCAGTTACGGCCACAAATTATTTTATATATAACCAATAAAATAAACATATTACATTTCTTGCAAATTCATAAGTAAATGTTAATCTCCATCACTCCGTCACTGGCAATTTTATTTAGGGATTAGTAACCCTCAAAACTATTGTATTCTATTCTGCTTCAACCTTTATACCTGGTGGTCATACTCAATTTAAAATTATTTTCCTATATACTTCTGTAAACTTGTTGACAAATATCTATTTTTCATTGAGTCACCCGTATCAACAGTTTAGGGATTTGCATACATAATGTGCTATCAATATGATGGAAATGGACTATAGTTTCAAACAACTCTTTTAAAACTTTTTGCCTATTGGTACTTTTACGAACAAAAGGTTTTTATATATTTTTCATTATACTTAAAAAATTCTGTAGCTTTTGCTTATAATAGTGTCTACCTGCTATTCTAAGATTCTCCGTGTCTACCTGCTATCATCATATCTGGCTATGTGACCGGCTCAACGCTATTTTGTTTTTGTAAGTTCTTGCACAATATCCCTGATTTTGGTTGTACGTCTGATCTTGATATTCCAGAAACTTTGAAGTGTCTGGTCAGAAGCTTTAGGAATAGCAACTTTAGCCGTATCCTTGACCGGCTCAGCGCACTTTCATTTTTGTAATTTGTTCCACAATATCTCTGATCTTTGGTCTACGTCTGATCTCGGTATTTTAGAAGCTTTAAAGTATCTGATCAGAATGTTTAAAGAACAGCAACTTTAGCCAAATCACTTTACAACCATTCCAGAATTCCTGGATAAAAATTATCCCAAAATAATGGTATTTTGTGATTTGTCTTCAACCAAAAATACTCCTAAAACTATTCTCTTTGCCCTTTTCCTTATGTGGGGTTGACTTCAGTCGAATATAAATATCAAAATATTTTTCTAATTGTGAAGTAATATTTTAATATTTTTGTTTCAGATATTCTTATCTAGTTTAAAAGTTTTTTTGCGCTGAAACTTTACTTAGTTTTCTCCTAAAAAAATCTATTTCAAATAAACAGCTTCTACAAAAAAAGAACATCGGAGATGGAAGTAGCAAAGCGCAAGAATGGAAAAACTAAGAACGAGATCGATTTTATGACCATTGACAAGAGGTAAATATTTAAATATATTACAGTCCTGAACCAGTTTTTAATAGGTAACGACCACAAAATGGTGAAAGCGTCGTTAGAAATAGACCTTGGGAAAGAGAGATATCGCATGACCAAAAGAAAATATACACATACCTGGACAGAGGCTTATAATATAAATACATTTGAAGAATACATCTACAGCAGTTTGGAAAGCAATAGGAATACAAACACAAATATCAACGCTCTGAATGACATTATATTAGAAGCTATAGAAGAAAGCCAGAAGATAACCTGCTAAAAGAATTCATTTAACGAAAGAATACATCCCCAAACACAAGCATTAATGGAAGAGAGGAGAAAAATGCAAAGTAATAGAAGCAGAAAACATCATGAACTTAGATAGATAAGTAAAAGAATACAAAAATCTATTAGGATAGACAGCCGAAAGCATGAAATTAAACAAATCCATGAAACGATTGACAACAACAAGAGTCTCAACGTTCTCAAAAGAAAATTGAAAAATGGTAAATAAAAATATTGAAATTAAAGGATAAAGATGGCAATATCCCCAACAGACATAAATTAATAGGGGCAGAACTAACAAAAAGTTACGAAAATTTCAAAAAATCACTTAAGAATATGAAAAGAAATAAAGCGACTGTTCCACCTCTAGAAGTTATTCACAAGAATAATAACAAATAGACTAGAAACAAAATTAAATTTTTACCAACCTAAATTAACAGCATAATGAAAGCGTTTGAGGAAAGTCGCATAGATTATCGGTACTCCAAACTGATCGCGAATATACACAATAATGCAACCATGACCTTAAAACCACACAAAGATACAAGATGTATAAAAGTCAAAACTGGAATCAGGCAATGAGGCACGTTATCTTCCAAACTCACTTTGCAGTTCGCTACAGCAGTTCGGGAATATGCTTTCAAAAAATTGGAGTGGGAAGTCACAGGAAGTTCACGGCGAAGTACCCTACCATTTACTATTTGCGGACGACATTGTGCTGATTACAGACAACTTGAAAGAGATTGGAACTATGCCTACTGAGTTAGATGCCGTCTATAATGAAGTTGGTTTAAACATAAATTTTGGTAAGACACAATACATGACTAACAAATCTGGTACAAAGCGAAAATCCAAAAGTCGACTGCAACGAAATAGGATTGGTTCATAAATATAAGTACTAGGTTATAAAATCCAAATTGCTAGGGATAACCAAACTGCTAAACTGCAAAGCAGAATCACTTTATCATGAGCCGCATAAGGAGCTCTAACAGACATCTTTAAGAGCTACATGTCAAATTATTTGAAAAAGAAGACGTTCGACCAACGTGTGCATAGTAGCCCAAGATAGAGTTAGAAATAAAATAATAAAAAGGACAGGCATCATAGATGTCATAGAATGTATAGCATGGCTGAAGTGGAACTGGGCGGACAATGTGGCCAGAATGAATGATAGACGGTGGACCCAAAAAATTACAGTGTGGACACCACGAGCTGGCAGAAGAAGCTCTGCAGCTATTTTTTTGTGGCATCTTAAAGTAATTACTATTTTAATAGGAATAAGTCACAATTTTAATTTAAAATAAGTTTATTGACGTTTGAATTTCCACTTCGGAAAGTAAAGTGGAAATTCTTCTGATAATTTAATTTTATCTGAGTTGCGTTCCTGGGACGACTTTATTGTAAGATAGTTTATTCGATTACATGAAATCAACTTTAACTTAAAAATATCCGTCAGAAAAATCATAGCGCGTGATTCGTCTTTAAAAAGATAACCACTTGCCATGATGATAGTAAAATCCTCCTGTTAGTGATTCCATAGCAAATCATAAGGAGGATAAAATAATAAGAAAGAAGAAGCAAAGAAGACTACCTACATGATGGACTGACGTTGTCAAAAGAATCGCTGGGAATTAGCTGCAGGAAATTTCAGACTGACAGAACTGGAAGAAATTAGGGGAGGCCTATGTTCAACTTTGGACACAAAAGACATGCTTTTTTTTAATTTAGTATTAGCTTTGGCTTTGTCGAATAGCTTTGTTACTGATTCAGTCGTCTGATTAGCACTATACTTGTCAATATAAACTTTGTGGTTATTTTTTTATTAATTCTGCAATAATTTCACTTAGGTCTGAAGATTTTCTAGTGCTTTTTCAATTTTTTAAGCTAATTATATTTGTTCTTCCCTTTCTTATTAAATAGCCAAAACCTATGAAAATATAATAGAACTCTAATACAACAATCTTTATATAAAACTAATTTTCCGGATATAACATCAATGAAAGACGGAGGGGATACAACCCAAACGGGGAGGCAAACAGGGGGATTAGATGTCACCCAACTTTTTATACGGTCGTGGAAACATGATTTTAGGAATTTCAATTAAAAAAATAAAAAAAAATAAACGCCAAATGCTTAAACAGCTCATTAAAAAGACGAAAAAGATTTAAAAGCGATCTTTCTATGCTTCCAGCCACTAAACAGACAGAAAGTTACAAACAGAGAATAAGATAAAGAGCTAAGACAGATAGTAGATTGATAAAAGGCTTTTGTAATAAGGATCATGTATGTTAAACGTGAATAAAGAAAATTAATAATAATTACACGCCTTTCAATCTATTCACTAGTGTAGATACGTTCGAGAATCGTCTTTTTCCTTTTTGAAGTTATACTTCTATACGCACGGTCGGCGTTGGAAATTTGCTTGAGAGTGAATCTGTGAAACCATTACATATGTAAGATAATGAGTAAGAGAGAGACAGATGATATATTTTCTCTCTCTTCCTCTCTCGAGAATAAAAATGTTCCTTTTGTATATATACATATTTAATATTATATATATATATATATATATATATATATATATATATATATATATATATATATATATATATATATATATATATATATATATATATATATATATATATATATATATTATATATATATATATATATATAATATTGTATATATATAATATAATATGTATTAATATTATTATTTATGTGATATGTTTTGTATTATTTAAAATTAAACGTTTATAATTATTTTAGGCTTTTGTATTTCAAAATAATCACTGTTTTACCGAGAACTGTCAATTTTGAAATCCGTTACTGTCATGTCTAATTGGCAAATCCTTTACGTGTTTGGTTCATACGCTGGAGGTTGTGAGTTCGAATCCCAATTATGAATTTCCTTTTTTATTTTTGAAATATTTAAAAACCTCAAGTTAATCTTATTAAATATATGTAATATATGCAAAAAACATAAATTTTAAAATAAAATGAAAATTTACAATATAATCCGAGTTGTTGGTTTTTTATTTTTATCTTCGTAAAGTAAGTTTTATGTATATTGGCAGTTTTAAATACTTATGAATATTACTATTGTTCTGAAGCTATTTTCTTGTGGCATTTTAAATTAATTACTATTTAAATGGGAATAAGCCACAATTAGAGGTTAAAATACGTTTATTGACGTTTCAATTTCCACTTCGGAAATCGTTCTCAAAATACAAACGTAAATAAAATAAATAAAAAGTTTGTATTTTGAGAACGATTTCCGAAGTGGAAATGAAACGTCAATAAACGTATTTTAACCTCTAATTGTGGCTTATTTCCTTTTAAATAGTAATTAATTATGAATATTACATTTTAATTTATTGTATTATTATATTGAATTATGTTGCAGTGTATTTATTGTATTGTAATTTTTATATTAATAACAAAATTAACAATGAATTTTACTGCAGGGTATGTGCAAATTTTTTTTGCATTCAACTCCTTTTATACATATATAAAAATAAAAATATATATTTTCATTAAAATATTGATACAATCCTTCATTTACTGTACTCCTATTACAGGTCAAATGTTTATATACAGCAAAAGATGCACCATATACCTATATAGCTAATTCTTTTTCTCTTTATGCTCTCTCTTACCTATAGCATTACATATGCAAGGATTGTGCAAATTGACTCCTATATAAATTTTTAACGGCGAACGCGTGTATAGAAGTATAACTTCTACCGGCAGTCCCACTGGACTGCCACACCCGTTTTTTTTTATATGATCAAGTTTGCTTATTCATTGGCGGGTTATTGCCTTTATGAAAAATTGACACTCTATCTGTTGCGAGCCCGGTCAGTACTTCTTCTACCACTTAGTGATTTGTCCCTTGCTATTTTAACCACTCTTGCGTCCTCTATTCTACTTATGTAATTGTTCCATATTTTTTTAGTGAGAGTCCACTCGTTTATACCTTGTATATTACATTACGTTACGTTTGAGAAGAAGCATTTTAAATTTATTTCTGTGTTGCAATTTGGGCACAATTAGAAAATACACACAGTAACATCAGGACACAGCTTATTTATATATACAGTTTTCTGTTCTATTTTATTTTTTTTTATTTACTTTATAACAAATATAGCTTCACAAACCCTTTTACTATATTTAATTTACTCATTAAAACCTTCGAATTTGTTTGAGTAATTCTTCGGTCCCGTCCAAAAGAACCGGCGAATGATGAATAGTAAATTATATTCAAATCGATAACACATTCTGCTTCACAAATGATTGCAGGTCTCGTGTCTCGTGTGCAGAACCCTTTATCGTTCCAATTTGTTCTACAATTAAAGTCTACGGAATTAACCAAGGCGGAATTCTCGAAAATTTTCCCTCACGTACATTGTGCCGTGCATCTCAATGACGTACGCCGACCAATTACGTATATATTCACAAAAAAATGCAATGTTTTCCTTTAAATGTTTCAATACTTGCAAAAGTTAGATCAAAATATTCAAAGAAAGGTAATATTTTATTACAATTTGATACGACTTATTCAACATATATTTGTCTGAATGCTAAAAATCGGTTTTTATATCGTTGCAGTTTTCAAAACATATACACTGAAAAAAGTGTCTTATGGTGAGTGTGTGTGTTGTTTATAAACATATAATTATCTTTATCAAAGGAAAAAATATTAACTCGATGGTCAAACTTTTACAAGAAGAACTAAGTAAAATCGAAAGTTTGTCTATTAGGAGTGGATTCTATTTTTCAGCTGACAAGACACAACATATATATTATTTTTTCCAAAAAGCCTATTCACACTAACATACCTGGCTTAAAATTCGGCACAAAGTTTTTGAAACGAAGTACAGAGATAAAATATTTAGGCATAACATTCGACGAAACTTTAAGTTGGAAACCACATATTAAAAAATTGGCGATATCATGTCAAAATGGTATAAATCTTCTTAAATGTTTAGCCAACAAACAATGGGGTGCTGACGGAGATACAATATTACTGTTGTATAGAAGCCCAATCCGATCAAAATTGGAACACGGATGCATTGCATATTCTTCAGCGTCGAAGTCAAATTTAAAAATCTTAGACATTATATACAACAATACATTACGCACAATCTCTGGAGCTTATAGAACAACTCCTATTGCAAGCCTCGAGTGGGAACTTGGAGAGCCATCAATACATGAACGACGGAAATTACTTAGTCTATCTTATTCTTCAAAACAATCATCACTACAACCTGACAACCCTTTTCTTACTCAGTCATCGTTATCAAATATCAATATAAGAACACATTTACCATTTCAATTAATAATCAAAAACATTTTAAGCTCAATTGAAATTTTTAACTTTCCCTCAACACATTCAGCAAACGTAAACACGCCACCTCCCTGGTTAATACCTTTGCCTACTTTAAATTTAGAACTATCATCATATTATAAATCTGAAACTAATCCACAAGTATTTATAAGCAATTATAATAGAATACTTTCTTCTTTTCCTGCATATATCCAAGTTTATACAGAGGCATATTAAACAACTTCTGGTGTAGGCTCATCATTTGTTATAAGAGACATAATAAAAAGTTTCAAATTGCCCACATAATCAACTGTGATAACTGGAGAAATGTATGCAATATACATAGCTCTAAATCACATACAAACAGTCAAACCAGATAAATTCCTTATTATTACTGACTCAATCAATTCCCTCCATATACGATCAAAAATGTACACCTGCAACCCGATTGCTAAATTAATTTAAAAAAAAGATGCAGCAGCTGGAAAACAAAACATTAGTCTTCGTATGAGTACCATCAGATATAGGCATTAAAGGAAACGAACTAGCTGATAACAATGATAACATGATACTTAAAATGAAAATATTTATACACTGGTATATTTTCAAAAACATGTCACACAAAGACTGTTGTAGGTACTTATGTCTATAAATAGAAAAATGTTTTGATCAAACAAGAAGGGTGCAATTAATTACAATCATTTCCTACGTAGCTCATAAATTTTAATTACAAAAACTATTTAGTAGTAACAAAAATACACGCAATTATAAAAATGAAACCTATAAAAAGTTTTGAAATAATTTTACTATATAATTGTGGTTAACCCATATTTACTTTTAAAATTGATTTGCTTCAAAAATTTATATAATAATGAACGACAGATATTTGGAAGATATGGGCGGTTTGTTAATTTCACTTAAAATTTTATTTAAAGTGGGTATTTCATTCTTGAAAAAGAAGCTGCGTACTATCTGTTGTAAATATGTTTTAACTCTTTCATCGCATGTTGCAAGGATAGAAGGTCGACGGATAATATTTTTAGGACATCTTACTGTTCCACTCTGCTTATATTTCTTAATTGTTATGTAAATAGTTGAATTCGCGACACCTAAAACTAATGAGCACATTACTTTAATAAGTCTTGATTTTAACAACAACTGTTCTGCAAAACTAACCTGTTGCCTGTTTTATTTTTGCTATCATGGCTGTTATTTTCATTACAGGATTATCAATTTTTATTTGTTTTTACATATTTATAATGCATTTTTTTTTCATTTAATGATAAATTACTCAAATCTACTCGGCGTTTTTTAGGTGGTGAAAAATAATATTACCACTAGTATTTTGCATTGGATCGATATCGTTATCTTAATAGCACTAATGTCGTTAAATAGTTCTGATAAGAACTGTTTTTTATATAAATGCAAACGAAAAACCTAAAAATTAAAGGAATAACGCAGGAAATACAACAAATCGTCGATATAAATTTTGAATTTTAAAACTTCATAAATGTCATTAGTGTCAAAATGTCATAATTTAGCGGAGTAAACTTGCCCGCTATTGGACCAATTACAAACAAGCATTACGGCGCGGTAAATTGGAACTACTCCTCCTGGTTAAAAAACAAACCATAGTAGTGTCTGGAACGTCAGAAAATATATATATAAACAGAGGAAGTTGACAGTTTGACTTGAAGTTTATGGTTATCTTTGTGTAAATTACTGTAATATTGTTGGCATTTTAATAAAGTATTTTAAAGAACTGTAACATTATCATCAAATTTTTAGTTCCATATGTTTATTTTGCCATTTTTTGGTACGTCGTTTATTTATTATTTTTTTATGACTGACGTAAGTTTGGAAAATAATAGTCCTCACTGTTTTATTTATGAATTCACATTTCCAGAAGTATCAGTAGTCGAAATCGACTATTAATGATGTTTCCCTAGAGATATCGTTAATTAGCCAAACAAAATGAAGTATCGTATCGAATCTCTAAAATCCCACAATTACGTATTATCTTCAATCCACCATCCTCAATATTAAGTACTCGTACGAACGTTCGTACGAGTAGAACCATAAATCTCAAAAGGAGATCAAGTGGCGAGCAGCACTGGCGTTGTACGATAGAAATACACCGGCCTTACATGGGGCAAGTATCTTGGGTCTCCACGGTTGGCTTCACTACTACGTGCTTACAAATTGTGTCTGCTCGCTTTTATGCATACATGAACTATTGTTTATTATTTTTAACTTTTTCGAAAATGAATTATCGCTTTCTGTATACTTTAACGAAACTCATATCCCGTGGAAAGTTCTTTAGTTCTTTTGCGAAAGACGTGAGGTATACTTTTGCATACATTATGCATCTTATATACAGTGATATATGTACAGACTTTCAAAAAAAAATACCAACGCTTAGAAAGAGCCGTCCAATCGTAATGGAATTTTCTATGCGAATATTTTTTAATCATGGAAACATTCCAGAGATTTCGTATAATTACAATCTGATCAATAAAATCATTACATGTAACAATAAAACACTGCAAAATTTGTTTTCAAAACTTCTACAACATTTATTATAAAATCTTAACACTACAGCTGTCTCGGCTGATTGCCTACCTCAAGTGATCTATTTTTGGCATGCGTTGTACTTTATAGTCTTTAATGAAATAAGTTGTTTGAATGTGAAGAATTTGAAATTCGTCATTAAAAGAATGATTATGATCTAGAAGGTAAAGTGTGTATGTAGAATCTGTTTTTCTATTATTGAAGGCCCTTTTCTGTTCTGCTATTCGTTTATTAACATTTCTACCAGTTTGACCGATGTAAGTTTTTGGGCAGTCCCCACATTTAAGTTTGTGAACGAACGAACAAAATTATATTATAAGCCAGGCAAAAGTAGACTTCGTCTAAAAACAAGACCACCGATATATGTGAGGGATCAAAAATGGCCGAATAGAGTTTACGACATGTACCTACAAAGTTACTACCATTTTTTCAATCCGAATTTACAATAAACATAAAGAGAAAGATGAATTATTCAACACACATTTATTCTAACTTAAAACCTAACAAAGATATACGTAAATATATAAAAAAGCTAAATAACAATAAAAAATATTACTAATACTATAACTAACCAAAATGACTCAGGACTAAAACTACGATAGTGTCTTCCGTACACTACATGAAGTCTATTTTCTTTCTTCGTGTCTTTACCGGTAAATACAATACGAGCTCATAAGACATATGTCTTTATCTTATCTGCCAGATTCTTGGGTACCTCTTGCCTAGATATGCAGCAACTTGTTACGATATTATAGCTTGCACTAATTTTCCGAGAAACATACAGTCCATCTAATTTACAAACCGTTACTACTACTACTACTAAGGATTTCCACAGTTTTCACTGTCTTCCTTCACTCAACCGTTTTCTCCAATTTTCCCTGTCATTCCAGTCTCCATCTCGCAGGGTTCTTTTCTCCATAGCCTCGTCGATTTCATCTCTGAATGACCTTCGGGGTCTTCCTCTCTTTCTTCTTCCAATCGGGCTCCATTCTGTGATTTTGTTTATCCAGCGTCCTCTGTCCGCTCTTCTGACGTGGCCGTACCAGGATAGTCTCTTCTCCTCTATATAGTCGATTATGTCTGATTGCACTCCCATTCTCCGCTTAATCTCTGCGTTTTCAATTCTGTCTCTTTTTGTAAGTCTACAGCTTCTTCTCAGGAACTCCATTTCTACTGCTCTTATTCTACCTCTATTTCTCTTGTTTATTGTCCAGTTTTCGGACCCATATGTCAGGATACTTCTTGTCAGGGTGTTATATATTCTCTTTTTTGTCTTTATCGTAATGTTCTTATCCCACAACACTGAGTTTAGTTGTCTTATACAGTTTCTTGTTTGTCTCAGTCTGTTGTTTATATCTTCTTCTGTTGTTCCCTGGTTCGATATTATGGTTCCTAAATACTTGAATTTATCTGTTCCATTTATTTGTCTTCCCTCGTCTATCTCTAGGTTTCTCATATCCTTGTTTTCTGTTGTTAGGTATTCGGTTTTCTCTAAGTTTATTTCCATTCCGTTGTTTTTATATTCTTCTTCTAGTTTTCTGAGCATAAAGCTGAGATCTTCTTCATCTTGTGCGATGACTACTTGATCGTCGGCAAAACTTAAGGTGTATAGATATTCGTCTCTTACTGGTATGCCCATTCCTTCGCACTTTCTCCTCCATGGTTTGAGTGTCTTTTCCAAGAATATTTTAAACAGAGTAGGGGACGTAGCACAGCCTTGCACAAACCGTTGCACGTCATTATCTACGTCAGAGATCGAAGTTGACGTAGTTGCCAAAGTATAAAAAAATCCTGAATCCATTTTAAATCAAATAGGTCACATAATTATTATTATACTCTTTACAACGACTATTTAAATTCTTACGTGACATTTTTGAAATAAAACACACTAATTTTGTTCTAAAAAGAACAGATTTTATTAAATAGGTAAAAATATAAAACAAGAGGTATTCACTTTAAAATTTAAAATAATAAAGTACAAAAAGTGTCAACACCGCAACTGTCAAATAAGTGTTACCAATTTATGCCAAAATTTCTTCGTTCGATTACAGTTACAGTGTGTTCCGAACAAATGTTCTTCATAAAAACGCTTTATAATGCATTTATACAAATTAAATGAAACATATTATTGTGTATTTCTTTAAGTTAACATTAATAGAAACTTTTAAATATTATTTCTACGCGTATATAATAAAATATGTCTAGTGGCTGTAATGCCACTAGACTAATAGACACTAATATTTCGTGTAGGTGTCATGTGACGTCACGAGCTATGACGCCGATGACGTGCAACGGTTTGTAAATTAGATGGACTGTACACAGCTTCAACGTACACTCACGAGTACCGGGTGCTATTGTTAGTAGCGGATAGAGATAACTTTTAAACCTGTTAAGTTTTGATATACTTGTCCAGTAAGTACATATACTACGGGATGAGACACGCTAAAATGTGTGCCTTTTGCACCACTAATTTGCGAATATATTTTAAGTATTTCACGAGAGAGAAGATACTCCGAGTTCTTGTATCTTCTACAATGACTAGTTTGCGACTGTCTATTGATGTTTTGTTTTTACGTGACTTGGCATGGAAGAAAAATAAAGCTGTTGTCTGACGTCACAAATATCGGAAATATCCTTGTATTATGCTACCGTAGCTTACTATGTTATTTAGAAAAGAAGGGGTTAGCCTAATTTTCTAAAATTCTTGTAGAAATTATAAACAGACAAAAATATTCTTTGAATAAATAAATATTTACTCATAAATGTGTACAAGTTTCGAACAGGTGTCACTTTTCTGTAATAATCTGTTTTTTTTTAGAAATATGTTACTCTGCAAAGTATTGAATTAAGGGATAAAGAAGTCGTATTTATAGGAAAAAAATTTGTTAGCATTTTATTAAAAAAATAGCATTCATTGAGTGCACCAGTATTGTTTCTTTAACAGCCAGGTTCCTTCGTAAATATACGGAAAATCTTGATTTTGTGCATCCCATAGATCTCGTTTTTTTTTTTTTTTAATGAAACGTGGAAAGAGTTAAGAGTGTACGTAAATTAGAAGGGTATAATGGTAAAAGTTTTATAAATCTTCACGCTGGCTCTTCGAAAGGATTTGTTGCTGAAGCATGTTTATTATTTTTCTAAAGTAGATGATTATCATGGGGAAAGGAACAATGAAGTTTTCACTAAATGGATAAGTGAATAATTAACTCCCAATTTAGGAAGAGTCGTCATTAATTGTGATAGATAATGCTCAATATCACAGTGTTCTTTTATACAAGCAACCTTCCACTGTTTCAACTGCAATAGAAGTATTACATGGTTGTCAGCAAACAAGATCAAGTATGACGCAAAACTCGCAAAACCTAAATTATTACAAATTACAAAAATAAAGAGAAAAGAGAATGTGTATATAATTGATGAGCTACTAAAACAATACGGCCCTGAAGTATTAAGATTACCTCCTTATCACTACGAATTCAACATTATTCAATTAATTTGGGCGAATTGCAAGTAAAATTACAATAAGTATATTGGTAGAGATGGACATTCTGATAGTGCTGTTATAAATATGTGGAAAGAAGCACTAAACCAATGTAACACAGAAATTTTGGAAAAATGTGTGATACATACTCATGAAATTATTAAAAAGTGGTATATCCGAGAAAAGAACATGGTTGACATTAACATTCAACCAATCATAATAGACACTGGTAATGTGAATAGCTCAGATTCTAAAAGTGAAGAAATCTTTAATTTATGATTGTATACGATGCTTAAATAAATATTTACTGTGCTGTCCTCTTTTGAATCCATATTTTTTTTTATTTCGAAAATGACTGGATTAACCGCGAAGGTCATTAGCGGGGTAAAGCAAAAACAATAGGCGTACAAACTTTAACTTTAGATACAATATATCTTACTTGCTAAGTTAAATTTATTAACGACTTGGAAAAGAGGTTTACAATCGGTTAGAATGTCTTTTATATTGTATCAATCTCGATTTTTGGAAGCGTCAAATTCATCAGATTCTGTTAGCACATGTTCTATTGTTATTGGTGTATTACAGTTAATGCACTTTGGTACTTGGGTATGAGTAACAGATGTTCATGAGTAAGTTTTCAGTATCCTAACTGAAGACGAGATAGGATAACTTGGTGTATCTCTTCTTGTATCTCTTTCTCTTAGTTTGCTTGTAGATGTCTTCCATTTTTCTTTCCAGAAATTGAGGGTCATCAATTTTAATAGATGCTTTACATCTGAGGCTGGGATTGATTTTTCTGCCAATGAAGGTAATTGTGCAGCTGTGTAAGCCCAACGATCATCGTTTTCATCTCCCTCGATTATAGAAAGAGAAGGAACTCATAGAAAAACTATTTTTGATTCTGTTTGATTAAGACTGTGTAATATGTCTTTGATTAATATGGTTATAATGTTGTTCAATGAGTCTCAGTGAATTGAGTTTGTGTTCTGGAAATGTATTGTAACGTTTTAATAAAGCATATATAAGTTCATATTGTCAGATATTGACACATTGATATTCTCTTATCTCATTATCTATTTTTTATGATATATCTTTTATATATACTACAATTCAACATTATAGTGCAATTCCCCTGTAATTATAGCATATTTTGTCGCCTTTTTTGTGAATTAGGCACAGTGTGACTTTGGCTCATTTTTTTGGTGTGTGTTCTTGTTCACATATTCCTTCAGTAACTTATTCAAATGCTTTCATATGTGAATATTTCAGCTGTTACTTGATCCTTTTATTTTTTCTGGGCTTTTATTTTTCTTTAATTTCTCTATTATTTTTTTTCATTAGGCGACTTTTTCTCTGTTCTTTCTTGGCCGGTATTCGCTTCAGTTCTTCTTATTCTTCATATTTTGTTGTAAGCATTTTATTTAAAAGTTTTTCAAAGTATTCTTTCCATGTGTTCAGTATTTTCTCGTCATCTACTAAATTCCTTCCATTGGTTGCATTTATCGAATAAACTATCCTCCAATAAACTAATTTTTTAACACAAATTCCCTTAATACGGCTTTGTGTCTATAATTATCCCTAATAATCTTTGCTTAGAAACTTGGTACTTCTTAACATTAATATTTTTTACCTGCACAGATTATTTAGGTGCCCATATTATTGGTTTAATTATTATTATTTTAATTGGTTTTAATTTGCAGTGAGATCTGGAATACAGGAAAGTGGCGAAATGACTGGAGTAAACTCTCGTTTATTCCCATATATAAAAAAGGTTCACCGACAGATTGCAGTAATTACCATACAGTAGCATTGATATCAAACGCGAGTGAAGTACTTCTAACCATCATCAATGAAAGACTAAAATCAATTCTATTACCACAAATTCCCCAAGAACAATGCGGATTCGTTTTAGGTAGAGGAACAAGAGAACATATTCTTAATATTCGTCAAATTATTGAAAAATCTCGAGAGTTTAACATCTGGAGAGGAGGATTATTGGTTTAATATAATTACTGTAACATTTGAGACAAAAAATTTTTTAAATCCTTTGCCAAGGGTTCATGACATTTAATTGAGGATTATTAGCTGTGTCGTAAGAACTATGCTATCAATAATTTTCAAAAAGTGTAGCTAACAGTATTGCTTATTTTCACTTTTTAAGTTTTTCTTTCGTTTACTTCACATTTAGCGTGTTGTATATTATTTTAGATTTATTTGCTCTAGTTTTTGATTCCGCGTCTAGCTTCTTCCTTTTAACTTCCGGTCACTTCTTACTCATTATCAATATATATTCAAAAATGAGAAATATTTTCATGATCTACTTACAGTCGAGTCCACTTATCACACCATTCCTATTACGGATAACTGTTAATTACCTCCCAAACTTGGCCAATACATAACGTGGAAGGATGCATGCTCTTCTATTTTCCTTCCGTCACGCATGGTCGCCTTTACAGCGGCCGAGAGACCGAGCGACCGCTTGCGTATGGTCGATGGATGGGACTCGGATGGCGATGGTTGGACATGGACATACGTGGCTCTTTGGCTCTTCCATGTGTAACGCTCATTTACCGCTTGAGCTGGCACACTCTTCACTTTTTATTTCGTCTCTGCCGACTCTCACACAGATTGATTGAAGGCCAGGACCGGACTGATTGTTTGGGGTGTCAATAGCCTGATCTAGTTCTGATTTTATCGAGGTGTCAGTGAGATATCATTTTATGTCTATCTTATGAGTAATTCTAAGAATGACTTCATATAATATAAAAAAGTACAACCCATTTATAAATCATTTTTATTATTTCTCAGGTACAATCCTTAAGTACGAGGTAGGAAAAAATTTACATTTCCTATGTATTATTTATCTCTACATTATATAATTGCTGGGAACAAATAAAAACAACAATAATCACTGCATCTCGAGAAAATCTTCAAAGATAAGGAACAGTTAAAAATGACTGGATGACATAAGACATCTTAGATCTAATGAACGTTCAGAGGTAGTACAAATCCATAAACAGCACGAAAAATTACATAATAGAATTATTTAAAGATGACCAAAGAATCTACCAAGAAATAACATATAACCCACCGATTCTAATCTCCAAAGTTTAGAGGGCTATTGACCAAGCGACACGAAGAAAGGCTTCTGGTCCTATCGAAATACCTGCAGAATTGTTATAAATATTAGATAATGAGAGTGTTGCGATTATCATCTCCTTCTTTAACAAAATATACAGCAGCGGCAAATTACTAGACAAGTGGTTAGAATCAATATTTATAACTATTCCCAAGAAAAGGAATGCCAAACAGTGTAGCGACTATTGACTTATTAATTTAATGAATCACAGGCTTAAATTGTTTATGAAAATATTGCATTGTCGCCTATAGGTATAAACTTTGTAAGGAGAGAACTGGTGATGAGCAGTTTGTTTTCCGAAACGGTATGGGTAATCTGAAAGCTCTTTAGGTAAAACATTTACGTATGCTTTATAAATTTTGAAAAAGCATTTGATAGAGTACCATATACATTACTATTTCAATGCTTGGACTCAGTTGGTCTGGGTACGTGTGGCATTAGATTGCTCAACAATAGTTACTACAATCAGACCGCTTGTATTAAGGTGGATCAAGAGGTTGTATCAGACAGGGGTGTGTTATGTTGTTTAATGCTGACACTTAACCAGTTTTTGAGATGGCGTTAAATAATCGTCGTTAAGGTGTTAAAATCAATGGTGAAATTATTAATAAAATCAGATACGTAGATGAAACCACCATAGTGGCAGAGTCAAGAAGACCTTTAAACCCTGTGTAAACAACGAATGAGCTAAAAAGGGCTTAACAATCAATGCTAAGAAAACAAAATGGATAGTGTTCGAAAAAATTAATATAGTAGGCTCAGTACTAAAATTAGATAAAAAAAATCCTAGAAAGGGTGGAACACTTTAGCTGGATCGACTGCAGGATTGAAAGTGACGAGAAAATTTTGACCAGAATAAATCTTGAATTAAATAAAGTGCAGTTTTCAATAGTAACAGTCTCTAGGAGACCTCTCATAAAGAAAATACCGTCCACACGTAGTACTAAAGGCGTAAAACCGATCGATATTCATCGTGAGATCGTTGAAGTTTACGGATTATGAGTGATGGAATGGTAAGGAAAGGGGTGAGAGCATTTAAAGATGGCCGCACAAATGTGTATGATGAAGAACGGAGTGGGCGTCCTTCGGTCGTTAATGAAAATTTGGTGCAGAAAACAGACGCTTTACAATTTCATCATTGTCCGACTTCTTTCCTCAGTATTCTCGTAGTGTTTTGTATCGCATTGTTACTGAGAACTTGAATTACCGGAAATTGTGTTCACGTTGGGTTCCAAAAATGTTGACGGATTTGTATAAAACCCAACGTTTAGGCAGTGCATTGACTTTCCTTGAGCGGTACCACAGTCAAGGTGAAGATTTTTTAGACCAAATTGTTATTGGTGACGAAACGTGGGTGGCCTGCGTCACACCAGAATCGAAACAACAATCCATGGAATGGCGAAATTCATCATCACCCAAAAGAGTGAAGTTTAAGCAAACAATTTCTGCCCGGAAAATCATATGCACAGTTTTTTGGGACAGAAAAGGAGTATTGCTGGTGGAGTTTCTGCCTTGTAATGAGACAATCAATGCAGCGTCTTATTGTGAGACATTGAAAAATCTGCGTCGTGCAATCCAGAACAAAAGACGTGGCAAGTTGAATAAGGGTATTGTTTTGCTGCATGACAATGCCCGTCCACATGTGGCTAATCAGACCAAAGATCTCATCAAATCATTTAAATGGGAAACTCTAGATCATCCTCCATACAGCCCTGATCTGGCGCCCAGCGACTACCATTTGTTCCAGCATTTGAAGAAACACCTGGCCGGTCAGCGTCTTCAAGACAATAACGAAGTCAAAATATTTGTGATGCAGTGGTTAACAAATCAGGCGGCAGAATTTTATCAGGAGGGTATTCAAAAACTGGTGCCACGTTATGACAAGTGCCTCAATATTCACGGAAATTATGTAAAAAAGTAGATTAAGGTACAGGCTTTCATGTAAAAATTAAATCATTGCCATACCTTTGCACGTCTTTTTTTAATTCCAAAACGGTACTTACTTAAAAAACACGCCTCGTAGTATTATTCAATGCTTAAATCATATTTTTCACAGAAATATATTATTGAATCTGAAAACCAGTTAGACCTAGCCACTTTGTCCTTATTTGTACATTGTTTGAAACATTTAACTAATTTGTTTTTTGTTTTTATATTATTTGTGCTTTTACACTGGGGTATCGTACACTATTATTTTTAAGTTAAGAAAATAAATAAAATTACTAACTGATAGACAGGTTAATAATTAAAACGGCATGATATCAGTCACAACGCCATGGCAGTCTTGAACATTTTCAAGCCAATTGGTTTTTTAAACGCAAAATAAGTATATAATGCTATTATATGTTATAACGATTTAAACAAAAAAATACTCAACTTTTATAGATATTTGTAATCCTTTTTAATAAATTTTATATTTTATTAATAGAATATACCGTCATACGCCAGAAATCTTTACTTCTTTGTAAGTTTTCTTAAACTATGGTATATAGACAACCACTGGGATTTTTTCCTATTATTTTGAAAAAAAAATACGTTTTTGGGTACAATAGGTACTAAAGTAAAGTGTAAATCAATTTTTGAAATTTAGTCAGTTAGCCAATTATACAATTTCATAATGCTCTTCCTCTTTTTCTTAAAGTGCCATGTCCGTATTCAGAAGTTGGCTATCATCATGTTTACAATTTCCTGAAACCGTTCTCTATCGGCTGCTGCGCGTAATAATTCTTCTACTGTAGTACCACATTATTGTCTAATATTACGCAGCCATGAAAGTTTCTTTGGACCAATCCATCTCTTTCCTTCCACGATTCCTTGAGTTGTGTTGTTTTTCTGTTCTTTATGATTTGTGTGAGCAAGGGTTATGAATTCATCATTTTAAGATTATTTTCATTGGAAGTGTGAGATCATTTTGGGATCCATCGACAGCACCACAATTCGAATGCTTCTAATTTATTAAACATTGTAGTTTTTTAATGTCCATGTCTCTTCTTCTTAGGGTGCCTGTCCGTTCCGAACGTTGGCGATCATTCTGGCTATGATGACTTTGTTGCTTGCTATACGGAATAGCTGTGTTGAGGTCTTTCTATATCATGCTCTCAGGTTAGCCAGGATATTCTTCTTCGTCCTGGGGCTCTTTTCCTTCAATTTTACCTTGCAAAATGCATTGGAGTAGCTTGTATCTACCTTGATTTCTCATTATATGTCCCAAGTACTGCAGCTTAGGGCCCTTCACGATGTTGACCAAATCCGCGGTTATGTTCATCCTCCGCAGTACTTCTTCATTGGTGACTTTGTCTGTCAATGGTAGTTTTAGGATCCTTCTGTTTAACCATAGCTCAAAAGCCTGAAGTTTTGATAGAGTTTCTGCATTCAATGTCAACATGTCTACTCCGTACAGAAGCACTGAGTATACGTAACGTATATAATAGGATAGACCACACATAACATTTCATAAATCTAGTTTCCAGGCCATAAAAGCCTTACGTGATATTTCAATCCTGGTTAATATCTCTTCATTAGAGTCACAATTTACATTTAACCAGCTGTCGAGGTATTTAAAATGGTTTACACGTTTTATCTCATCTCCATTAAGCGAAAGCAAACCTTGATCTATATTTATCTTTCCAACCGCCATCCACTTTGTCTTTGAAATTTTACTTTTAAGGCCTCTCCGATAACGCATCACTAACTAGATATACTTATGTTTAAAGATCTTGTAAATTTTCTGCAAGAGCGGCTGTATCGTCAGAGTATCTTCTCCGCCTAGTCTTACTCCCTCTTGTCTATCATCCAAAAACCTCCATAAAGATTTCTTTAGATTACAGATTAAAAAGACTGGGTGACCAAACACAACCCTGTTGTACTCCACGTTTAATGGGTAGTTTTTTAGTACGACTATCTCCACTTTGAATAGAGGCTATTTGATTATAATATAAGTATTTTAGCAGTCTTATATCGTATTGATCAAGTTCTACTGTCCGTTGATAATTTAAAAGTGTATCGTGTTGTACTCGGTCGAATGTCTTCTCGAAGTCGATGAAACAAACATAAACGTTCGTTCGAAACTCGCAGCCTCCCTAGTTCCTAGACCATTTCTTAATCCAAACTGCTTATTACACATTCTACTTTCACCCAGGAGGAATACTCGGTTTTGTATAATTCGTGTATGGTTCATCAAACTAATAAGTCTAAAATCGCAGCTTTTGTTGAGACTGCTTTTCTTTGGTAATATTATAAGCAGTAACTCCAAAGAATCATCTGGTATTATTCCTTCGTTGTAAATTTTGCTAAAGAAGGTAATTAAGTAGGTAATACTTTCCTTGTCCAAAAGTTTAAGTAGCTCAGCAGGGATCTGATCTGGTCCAGGTGCTTTATTATTTTTGACTTGCTATATCGCTTTTATGACTTCTGACTGGGACCCAGTATACTCGGACCTCTGTTTAACTGGATGTCACAAGTAGTATGTGTATGTCTATCATTTTATATTGACTACACCTACTTTATTACATAGGTTACATGGAGCTGAGTAATGACGTAATAAGATAATCTTAGAATTCAACCTAAACATATTAGATTTTACAGAAGTGTGAAAATTATTACAAGACTTACTAGGCAGTAAATGCTACTAGGCAGTGGGACAATGAGAAAATTAAAGGATACAAACAAAATAGAAATAAGATATAAACAGTCTGTTATATGTAAGACAGTTACATATAAAAAACATAATATATAAGAAGAACATTTTGATGTTTCGAAGAACTTCTTTGAAACAAATGCTCCACTTCAAAAACAAAACTGTTTTTACACCACTTGTTCTAATGCGGCTCTGGAAAAAGAGATAAGTTGGTAGATTATGAGTTTCGGTCGTTGGGTACGACTTTTTTCTGTTCACATTAATTGGAATTGGATGACCAACTTTTCCGATTTTTATTGTTATTGTGTTTAATTTTCACATGTCATCCAGTGTGTTTTACCACACAGAGCCAGCGGCAACCTGTTAAGCTTTAACAGAGAAAAAAATAAATATAGAATTACACCTGCCTTTATTTGTATATTAGTTTTGGTTTTGTATATGTTATTGGAACAATTTGGAAATATTATCTGACTGTAAGTGGTTTTATTAATCTTTCAATTAGATAAACTGTTGTTAATACTTAAAGCATTATAATTACTGATAATTTATGACCTAAAATTTTTAAAACTAATTTTTAAAAACTATCATATTTCTGTATTTACTGTTTTTCGAGTACCCCTTCGCAGAGATGCTTAGATATAAATCAGGAAGTATATGCCTGTTTCATTGATTTTGAGAAGGCATTTGACAGAGTGCAGCATAATCGGCTTAAAGAAATTTTATTAAATAAAAATATAGACAGTAGAGACATTAGAATCATATGTAACCTCTATTGGAACCAAACAGCAAAAGTGAAAGTTGAAAATGAACTGACCGAGGATATCCAGATTTGCCGTGGGGTCCGCCAAGGGTGTATTTTATCACCCTTGTTATTCAATTTATACAGTGAAGCCATCTCAGAATTAGCGCTTGCCGAGGTCAGTGAGGGCCTTATAATAAACAATGAGCCACTTAATAACATAAGATATGCTGACGACACCGTCCTTCTGGCAGGAACACTAGAAGAACTGCAACACCTTGCTAAACAACTAAATATATATTGCAACGATTATGGACTAAAAATAAATTTGAAGAAAACCAAGTTCATGGTATTTACAAAAGCACAAAACATCAAAGTTAAGCTAGTACTAGATAATACAGAAATTGATCAAATATCTTCGTACAAATACCTTGGAACATGGATCCCAGAAGATACTGATCAGACAAAAGAAATAAGATGCCGCATTGAAATTGGACGGTCAACTTTTAATAGAATGAGAAAACTTTTTTGTAATCGCGATATCAATATATCGCTCCGAATAAGAATGCTTCGATGTTATATTTTCTCTACCCTTTTGTATGGGGTTGAAGCTTGGACACTTAAAAAATCCAACATTAAAAACCTAAAAGCATTCGAAATGTGGTGTTACCGACGTATTTTGAAAATATCATGGATGGATCGCAAAATAAACGAACAAGTTCTCGAACAACTAGGAAAAGAATGCAAAGTTTTAAATTCAATAAAAATCAGGAAATTGGAATAATTGGGGCACATCATGAGAGGTGAAAAATACGAATTACTAAGGAATATAATGCAGGGAAAAATCAAAGGCAGAAGAAGCGTAGGAAGACGTAAAATCTCGTGGCTACGTAATCTCCATGAATGGTTTAGATGCAGTTCAATTGAACTATTCAGGCGCGTAACCAACAAAATTATAATTGCCAGAATGATTTCCAATCTCCGATAGGAGCGGAACTTGAAGAAGAAGAAGAAGAAGAAGAAGAGTACCCCTTTAATAATTTCTTCCCCAGTTTTTTCATAAGTATTCAAGATACCTTTTACAATTAAAGAAATAAACCAAGGCATCCACTCAATGACAATTGGCAAAGAAGCGGAAATGGACGATATCTATGTGATACGATTAAAAAAAATTTGGTCTAGTCGCTAAGAATTGGATCCTATAGATGCTTAATAACTGCTGGTGCAATTGGAGTATACCGAAAGGAAATGGAAGAAATTTAAAATAATACTGCTTTTAAATCCGGGAAATGACCCAGACTCGTCCAAAAATTACCGACCAGTCTCCCTTCTATGTCATCACTAGGTACACGAAAGACTCATCCTAAATCGCATAGGCACAGTCGAATAAAACCTCATACCACAACAAGCAGGTTTCAGACCAGGTTAATCCTGCACTGGTCAAATTTTAAATCTCACAAAGAACTAGAAGACAAGTATCTAGGTCTTGGCTGCCATTATCTTTAATGTATATATATATATATATATATATATATATATATATATATATATATATATATACGAATAACCAACCAACACCAGAGTATACGGGACATTTCTTTTATGCCGACGATCTGGCCATCACCACGCGAGAAGAACTTTTAAGAAAGCGAAAAGTAAACTACAGCAGGTTGTCGAGACCATACTAATATACCACTAAAAAAATTTACTCAAACCGAACCAAGATAAGACACAAGCAAGTTTCTTCCATTTTCACATCCGCCAAATAAAAAGAAGGCTCCAAGTCTGATGGAATGGTGTCATGTTCGAATACCCGGAGAAACTAATCTACTTGGGTATCACGCTAGATAGGTCGCTAACATATAGACACCATTACGAGAAAACACGACCTAAAGTGGCAGCCAGATACAACATCCTCAGAAAGCTCGCCAATAGCAAGTGGTGACCAATGAGATCTACTGCCTGTGCGTTCTGTATATCAATATCTTTTTTACAGCTTGCAATGCAATTTATCATGGTGGCATAAGATGAAGAGCTTGTAGCTTGTATCTACAAGCTGTGTAAAAGTCAAATTTCTCCCAACCAGTTCTGGTTCACAAATGTTGTTGGTACTAAAGAGGCTTTCTTCTCAGTCTTATTCCATAGATGCAGAGACGTCAACTGCGACATATACGCATCTCTGGTTGATTAAGAAAAAGCGTTTGATCGAGTACAGCACGCCAAGATAATGCAAATACTAAAAGAAACCGGAATTAACAACCAAGATCTGAAAATAATTAGAAATCTTTACTGGAATCAGACAGCAAATCTCAGAGTTGAAGGTGAACACACTGACTATGTGAAAATCATGCGTGGAGTGAGGCAAGGCTGTATTTTGTCTCCTCTAATCTTTAATCTGTACTCTGAAAGAATATTTATCAAAGCTTTGCACCAAACTGAGAAAGGTATTCTACTGAATGGTTACCGGCTAAACAACATCAGATATGCAGATGACACCATAGTATTTGCGGACAATTTAGAAGACCTACAAGTTATTATGAACAAAATCACGTATTACAGTCAACAATATGAACTCAATGTAAACGTTAAGAAGACAAAGCTTATGTGATAATTGTCAAGAAAAGCATAACAGAAGGTCAACCCTACGTCAACCAATCCCCTATAGAAAGAGTGACGTACTACAACTACCTCGACACTATATGGACCATACAATAAATGAAGAATGGACCAACAACCAAGAGATTAGAGCACGCATCGGAAAAGCTAAATCCACCTTCAATCGGATGGAGAAGCCTTCTTGAGTCACAACCTCTCTCTTGATACAAAAGTAAGAATGCTGACATGCTACGTCTTCTCTGTCCTTTTTTATGGTGTTGAATCGTGAACCTTGAATGAAGATATGTGCAGAAAACTGGAAGCATTTTAGATGTGGCTATATCGGAGAATGCTTAAGATCCCGTGGACTGATCGAGTCATAAATGAGGAGGTCCTCAGAACAATGAATAAGAACCGAGAGGTACTGACCACCATCAAATCTCTAAAGTTACAGTTCTTCGGACATATTATGCGAAATGAATCCAGATATGCTCTCCTTCAAGCCATCCTGCAAGGAAAACTGTTTGGAAAACGAGGTCTAGGAAGAAGAACAACATCTTGGTTAAAGAACCTTAGAATCTGGTTCAATACAATATATGTGCAGCTTTTCCGCGCTGCTGCAGATAAGATAAATATTGCCATGATGATCGCCAACATTCGTAACAGATAGGCACATCAAGAAGAAGATTAAGATGAACATATATCGCTGAGGCCAACTCTGATTTGACTCTATGAGGTGATACTTTGGCTAAGACTTCTAAAAACTTATTTTATCACGAAACCATTCAAGCGTCACTAGATACAGATGCTAATTAAAGCCACTATGTAAAAAGATGATGCTAAGAACTCCTTGCTGGCCAAATTGAAATTACAAACAAGTAAAATCAGAATAGCATAAGGATCGTGCGCAGTTTGAATTTAGCTGAGAAAGTAGATGATGTCGACTTAGAAATACACATAGACCACAAATAGATAAAGCAAAACTATGAAAAGTGTTCTACTCAAGACGGAGTTGTGTACTACCTAGGAAGCACTGGAACAGTTAATATGATGAAGTAGCAACCATGATACGAAAAACCATCGGCATATAAATAGCTGATAAAAGTGAGGAAGAATTTCATAGATTTACCCCTAAATAACCTCAAGATTTCCTGAAATCAAGGAATAAATTCAATAAAACAATTTTTAAGGGTGACTTCAATGCCAAAATTGGAGAAAGAAGTTACGGATATTGCATTGGTGAATTTTCTGCCAAAGAAACGGTACAGTTGATCGACTGTTACAATTTTATATGGAAGAAAAGCTAATAAAGTAAAAGTAAATTCTACAGAAGAAGAATGAGATATATATCATTGTATAGAACTAACATGAATATTATTATATAAGCTATTAGATTAATAAGTGCTAATGACTGCCACTACCGTTGAACTTAATTTGCCTCCTCAAAACAAACAACCACACAATTATCGTAATTACTCCATTTTCGGCTCAATTCTTTAAGTCAACAACGGTTTCGTGTGTAGCTGCCAAATGTATAACATCCAATAAAGTTTTTGACTCACGTCCCTCCACACACCTCAAGCTGTGTATCCTGCATTCTATATCTCTGGAAAACACATTGGACGATTAAGACGTAATCGATCAGATCTAATAGAAAAGTAGACGAAGGAATAATTCGGTCACGCAACCAATCAGCCGTCACTTTTGTAATATTTTGGTGTATGGGGGATGTTGCAAAAATTCTAGTTTACCAACACAATTTTTTATTACTATAAATATTGGTTTAAAATAATTTGTTCTTTAATTATTTAGTAATTTAGTAAGAAAATATCTTAGTAGGGAAACAGTAAATACTTTTTGTTTTTCTATTAATAAATTATACATATAAATCCATTTGTATTATGTTGTAGTTGCCTCTATATTTCTTTCGCCCTTAGAAAAAAGTGGCAGATAAATGTTTAAGAAATTTTTAAATAAAGTTATTAAGGTATTAAATTTAAGAGTAGCCGCTCTCCAAGGACGTATCGCGATATTGGTTGTTTCACCGACAAAAATCTATTGATTTAAGTATTATATGATTTAAGTCAAAAAATACTAATGTGTAAAATGTATATAGTTAAAGAGCAAAGTAATCTGGTTTTATATAAAAAAAAAAGAAAACGCTATATTTTTTTTAAATGATGAAAAGTGAAATGTCAAAAAATTATCAACGTGCCACTCTGTCGGAAAAGAATACAGGTTCTTCCTTCTTCTCTTCGAAACAAGCTTGATGTATATAATATCAATTTTTGGTATTACTTTTTTTTTCGTATTCTTCGTTAAACAAATTCCTTAAACATTTAGCAGTCACGATATTAAGATGTTTAGGTGTTCCAGCATCCGATTTTGTTTTTTCTTTTCAACACTACTCTTCACAATATCGCGCATGGCTTAGAAAGGCCAATTTTCTTATGATACTGCCTTTACAACTATTTTCAGGATCATTTTGAAGATTTTTGTAAACGTTCGTACAAAGTTTCTTGGATTGTTCATTCAAAACAATCCGTTTGTTTGGAAGTCGTAAACTCTTTTCTACAGTTCCAGCGTCGTTGTTTTTTATATCATTTAAATAATTGTCTACTATTACACTTTCTCTACTGCTACTTGGGTTCTCTTGCTTCCATGGACGAAAAACTGTAGGTGATTTTTTCGATGGTTAAACGATTTTCTTTATACACAGATAGACAATTTCAAAGAACAAACAACAAAAAATACTACAATTATAACGACCACCTCAAAACAACGAAATTCAACACAACTCAAAATTGAAGCAATGCAAATCTAGAAAAAACCCCGTTACAAAGATGACAACTAAACGAAATATTTGTAAGTTCAGTCCATTGAAAGATAGTTCCGGTTTTTTCACAATCGTATTACTCATTGTAAATTAGTTATTTAGAACTTAAAGTTAACACTTGCATATTAGTACGGTTAAAATTATTAGAAGATAAATATTAACAAAGAAAAATTAAACGGTTCTTCTACTTTTAAGGACAAAAAAGCAAGGCCGTACAGCAGTTCTTAAGCAACTGAATTCAAAATTATTCTGTACATTATATTTAAAGTGGTGGTAAAGGCGGCAATGGTCGCCGCCCTACAAAGAGTAGGATTGGATGCGAAGGACATTCGGATCATCATAAATGTATACTGACCAACCAAATGAAGATCATACGAGGAGTAAGGCAAGGCTGTGTGCTCTCGCCGACTCTTTTCAATATATACTCTGAGAAAATTTTTACTGAAGCCCTCACAAACCTAGAGATGGGATTCCGAGTAAACGATGAATACATCAATAATATCCGCTACGCCGATGACACTGTGTTACTAGTAACCAACCTAAATGATCTACAAGCCTTATTAGACCGAGTAAGAACTGTGAGCCTAACATACGTACTAGACCTTAATATTAAGAAAACTAAATTCATGGTTATCAGCCGTGCAAATTTAGATCCCGGGGCACTAATGGCAGATAGCGAAGAGATCCAGAGAGTGGGACTACGCTCAAGAGATTAGATCCAGAATTGAAATGGCACAGTCTACATTTATCAATCAATCAAATCCTTGCTGTGCTGCAGTGATCTCAGTTTGGGAACCAAGATGCAGATAGTGAGGTGCTACATTATTCCAGTGTTACTATATGGAGTAGAAGCCAGGACACTGACGCAAGCCACAGAAAAGCGGGTTAAAACCTTCGAGATGTTGATCTACAGGAGGATACTAAAAATATCGTATATGGACCATGTCACCAACGTTGAGGTCCTACAGCTCATAACAAAAGGAAAAGAAGTGCTTAATTTAGTGAAACAACGTAAGCTTGAGTACCTTCGCCACGTGATGCGGAACAAAGAAAAATATCGAATTTCTCAACTCCTAATGCAGGGTAAAGTATTTGGCAGGAGAGGACCGGGACGCCATCGTACCTCATGTTGAAAAACATCCAACAGTGGTTTGGGATGACCTCCGCGTAGCTGCTTCGCAGAGCAGTCAACAAAACCATGATAGCCTTGATGATCGCCAACATCCGGACCGAATAAGGCACTGAAGAAGAAGAAGTTATTTAAAGTATTATTTGGTTAAAATATCTCATTTTTGGTGGTAAACAATATTTTAATTTGTCTGAAGTGAAGCTGATATTTGTTTGAATTTGCCGACGGACGATGGATAGATGGAGTAACTAAGACTGTCTTTTTGGCAAATTATAAGTAGGATATATGAGGAAGAAAGGATGCCCAATCCATGAAGGGAGAGCGTGATAGTACCACTGAATGAAGATAAAGGGGACATTCAGGACTGTAAGAACTATAGAGGGATAAAGTTAATGTCGGACACAATAAAAATTTTAAAGAGAACTGTATAGCGAAGGTTAAGGAGGGAGACATCGATAAAAGTAGAACAGTTTGGGTTTATGCCAAAAAGGACAACGGGTGCCTTGTTTGCTTTGAGACAGTTGTTAGAGAAATACAATGAGAACAAAAGTACAGGACAAGAAAGTAAGGAGTTGTGTCGGATTGACGGACAATTTTTGAGTGACTGTGACAAGTGGTTTGCATCAAGGCTCTTCACTAAGTCTCTGCCTGTTTGATGGACTGACAGTGAATACCAATCTTGTTAGTTATGGACTGACCGAGAATGACGTCCAATGTTAAAAGTTATGGAAAAGAGGTAGAGGAAAACTGAGTTGAAGATCTGCAGCAGAGGACTTGATAAAGAAAGGTTTAAAATGAAGAAGACACAGTAAACAGAGCATCCCTAAAAACTAAAAGTTAAGGAAGAAAAAGAAGGAATGTTCGGTAAATGTGTAAAAGATTTTTCCTATTTGTGTCAAATTTACTACTTAACAAGACTAAATATTTTATATGAGTGTCTCACTTGGAGGGTCTCATCTCAATTTATTAATTATTAATAAATATTAATAATTTGAGATATGCGGATGACACAGTGTTTTTTTCAAGCAATTACGAAGAACTTCAACATCTAATTAATAGAATTACCACAACGTGTGATGAATATGGCCTTAAGCTAAACACCGCAAAGACAAAGGTGATGGTCGTCAGTAAAACGCCAATACAACCGGAAGTGGTAACAGCTTATGGTGAACAACTGGAGAGAACTAACAGTATCACTTACCTTGGTTGTAATTTAAATGAGAACGGGGACATCAGCAAAGAAATTAGAATACGGATAGAGAAGGCCAGAGCTGCTGCATTCTTTAAGATGAAAAAACTGTTATGTGGAAACAATATTACTTTAAGTCTGAAAATTAGATTAGTTATGTGTTCTCTTCTCTTTTGTATGGTGTCGAGGGTTGAACTTTGACGGATACACTTCTCAAGAAACTGGAAGCCTTTGAAATTTGGGTGTATCGGAGAATCCTATGAATAAGTTGGGTGGATAGAGTTCGTAACGAAGCTGTTTTGCATCAGATGGGAAAAGTTACGGAAGTCGTCAAAACAGTTAAAAATCGCAAACTTGAATATTTTGGCCATGTTATGCGCCATCCAGAGATATATAATATACTTCATTTAATAATACAAGGCAAGGTAGACGGAAGAAGAGGGCCAGGTCGAAGAAGAACGTCATGGCTTAGAAACCTGAGAGATTGGTTTAACAGATCATCTGCATATCTTTTCCGAGCTGCCGACAACAAAATTACTATAGCCAATTTGATAGCCAACGCTCGATAATGGAGCTCGGAATATAAAGAAGAAAGAGTCTCACTTGGGAGCCTTTGTTAATTGGACTTCTGAAGATCACTTTAGTTGAAAAGTAAAGCTTTACTTCATCTAGAGCTAGAATTTAGCAGGGATCGTCTAAGACTTTTTAACTGAACTTCTGAATAATATATTCTAGGTTTTAGTAGGACTCACACCTTTCTGATCTCTACTAGGTCCTTTTAGATATTACTATTTTTCATAAACAATGTTTCTTATACTTTGTTCTGAAATTTCTAAATTATTGAATGTAAGATATAAATCCATAAGAATGAATAAGAAAATGTGAAGATTAAGTACCCAAAATAATTGCTTTCTTGAAAAGACAAAACCAGGGACATAAATCTAATAAGGCAAAAACCTCCAGAGAGAAAGTAAATAAATTTTTACTAGAAGCCTCCGATAAAAACTATTTATTATTGAAGGTGAGGTATTTCCAAGAACTAAAAAATTATATTTAACAAATAACTAGGACATTTTCGGAATTTCAGGAGTATGCAGGTGTGACGAGCTCAATAAAATGGTCACTACAGATGTTGAAGATAAAGGTTGAATAGTAAATATTCCAAATACTAAAACAAACATGCAGATAATCAATTCTTCACCGGGGAATGACCCTAATTTACGTAACGTCCTGAAAATGGATCAGTCACGTTTATTTGTCTGCTATAGAGCAGGAAAATGTATCAAACGACTGGTTGGAACAAATTCTATCGCTAAAACTCCTACAAAATATGCAGAAGTTTTAAAACTGCCTAATGCCATAAATTATACCGGGCATAGTTTCAGAAGATCCTTCGCAAGTTTACTTGCAAATTCTGGAGCAGATATTCTTGCCTTAAAGCAACACGGAGGTTGCAAGTCTATGAATATCGCTTAAGAGTATGTAAAGCAATCTTTTGCAAAAAAGCAAAAAATTTCGGACCAAATTATGGGAGTCACTGAAGTTAAAGAATTAGATTGTAATCAGCCAAATACGAGAACTTTCGGTGGATACCAAGTGTATAATAAAAGTGTTCTTCTAGTGCTTTTCAAATAACCACTGCTTAAAATTGCACATTTAATATTAATATAAATGATTACCCACCTACAAATTAAACATAGTTAGGATGTAATTATATTATATTATACTGTACAGTTGGGCGTAGGAAATTTCGACACTAAGTAGGTAGCGACTAAAATTTAATGGCAATTTTCGACACCAGCCCCAATTCCCGTTTTTATCTTACAGGTATATTCGACACCAAATAAATATAGCTGCGACATAAATAAAATACCATAATTAATTTATTTATTTATTTTAATAAAAGTAATGTGCATTTTATTTCTTTATAACTGTAATAATATCTAAATATAATACAACTAGTACCTAATTTTTGTACATTTTACCGTTAATATACTTGTATACAATGATTTATTTGCTATTATAGGAATGATAAGATACAGCTTTTATAAAATCTAACCTACGTATTTGTTGGGATCGTAGTTTATCCATCATTTTCTCCAAAAATGCCAATTTAGCCTTAACAGTAGTATCTTTGATTTTTGCTGGTATATGTAAACTATTTATTTTGACATAAGTGTCTACTTGAAATTCTTTTAACTTTTCAATAAAAATAAAAATAGAAGGATGTGTTGAATAAAAAGAAGAATTAAATCTCGAATGAAAGGATTCACAGGCATTTGTGGTCCTCGCAATAGACGGATTCTGATTAGACAATATGTGTGGTGGAAATAGAGCGCTATCGAAAATGTAATTTTCCAGTAAATAATCTGCATATATATATATATATATATATATATATATATATATATATATATATATATATCAAGTGTTGCGTTTATAGGTTTATATGACATTAAATCATAAAGAAAGCATTCTTCAACTTCCGCTGGATTTAAATAAGTTAAACCAAACGTATGCCTTAACCATTTTCCAATTTCTGAATTTGTATCCTTATATTCTTGTACCAAACCCAAAGATTGAATTTTTTTAAACCAGTTTTGGTGTAAGTGAAAACGGCATCCACTAATTTTTGCATTGGGCCACATATACAATAAAGCACAGTGAATTGCTTTTTCAAAGTCCACAAATATTTCAGTTGGCTCTAATGATAATTGAAATGTTTCAAAAATCTTAGACCCGCTTGTCCTGCTTGGGTGCAAATGTCCATCGCCGCTAATTACCTACCTACCTGCTTTACCCCGCGGTGTCGAAATTTTCTATAATAAAATTTGACCCTTCGATTACCCCAGGTACAAAGACAATTTGGTGTCGAAAGTTCGCCCGCCGGTACAGTTATACTGTACCTACATGTTAGTTTTGAGTCCGCTACGCGTAGGGCAGTAATCTTCATTTTCGGGAGGAAAAGTAGCACTTTGCTCCCATTTGCTATTACAAATAGCTATTGTATCTCCCTGGTAAAATTTGTTTCATGTTTTCACTTTCGTGCTTAGAAATGTTCGATGTCCACGTATATACAAAAACCGGTCCATCCTTTCATATATTTTAACATTCATATTAGCAAATATTAATACCATTTCCCTTTTCTTTCTCGTTTTCTCGCTTTTTGTTTGACAGCTACTGACAGCCAGTGACAGCTAGAAGGAAGTCCATATACCTTAATACCATAACTGATATGATTAAGACTATCAAATAGACAATGGATGAATTAAAAGGTTAAATGTGTGGTAAGTGATCGTAATAGGAACTGTTCGGACAAGAAAGAAATATGCCAATTATAAGCACTGACTGGCAGTTGAAATAAAAATTCTTACAGGGTGTTATGTTTATACAAAGTTGAATTCATATATGCATATATTATATATATATATATATATATATATATATATATATATATATATATATATATATATAGAGTTAAAAGTTAAAAAGTTACAAAAACTTCTACGAAAAACCGAATACAAGGCGAAATATTGGACACAAAAACTCATTAAAAAATTTTTGTTCATGGTGCGGGTATAAGAACCCGATCATTTTGTTTGGCGTTAAAGCGCCAGAAAGACGCTCTAATGTGTTTTTTGTGAAGTAAAATGTTCCATGTTTTACGTGTTTTTTCAAAGGTGTTTTTTAAAATTTTTAGTTTTATAAAAAAAAGGAAAACTTATATTAGGATATTATTAGAAGATAGATTAAGAAAAATTAGATTAGGATATTATATTCTTATATTATAGAAATACTGGATACGGAAAGCTATTACACAAATAACACAGTTAATAGCATTGTTTAGCCGTAGACAGGATCAAAACATCTTAATTAGAAAAGACGTTTTCACTATGCAATGTTCACCACAGATTGAAAACAGTAACATATCTATAATCTTCTACTTTTATATTACTAATAAAATAAAAAGCTTTTTTAATACCATTTTTTATACTTATCGAATCATTTTTACAAATAATATTACCGTAATATAAACATAAAAGTTACACCTGTTATGCTTGAACTGCAAACGACAAGGGAATAGTTGCTAAAACTTCGAGCAAAGCGTGTTAAACTCACAACTATCAAAAGGTGCAAATCGTCTTTTCATTTGACGCTCATGTGAACCATCTCGCCAAGTTGCGGTAAACGGTAAATCCCAGAAAAGGCGAAACATCAAATGGAAATGTAATAAATTAATAATTCAAACAAACTCATTAGTAAGAGTCATATGCGGGGAGTAATGTATCCAAGCTGACTCATTAATAATTCCCAACTTTAAATGAATTCGAACTTAGATATAAGTTCTACTTCTACATGTGAGAGGTATAATACAATCGCATATATCATCCGGGGAACATGTCATTCGTTATTATTGGTAGGTATTATTTGTGATTCTTGCGCTTACGCTCCACCACCACCTGCGGGTGCTTTCTCCCGCTTTTGTTAAACGTCAGATTGATACAGAGAGCCTATTAAAAATTTACCCTTTAGATTATTCGGTGATTTTATTATCAATTAGTTAAAATATTTATATTGTTCTGAAGCTATTTTCTTGTGGCATTTTAAATTAATTACTATTTAAATGGGAATAAGCCACAATTAAAGGTAAAAATACGTTTATTGACGTTTCAATTTCCACTTCGGAAATCGTTCTCAAAATACAAACATTAGTAAATTAAACAAATTTTGTTTTTTGTTACTTAGTGAAAAATTCTTCTAATAATTTAATTTTATCTGACTCATCTATATTGACAATTCAGACATACATTATACATTTTAAAGTAGACGACTTTAAAATGATATTGCCAATATTGTTGAGTTGCGTTCCTGGGACGACTTTACTTATAAGATAGTTCATTCGATTACATGAAATCAACTTTAACTTGAGAATATCCGGCAGAAGAGATCATAACATGTAATTCGTCTTTAGAAAGACAAATACATGCCATGATGACAGTAAAATTCTCCTGTTAATGATTCCATAGTAAATTATGAGGGAAAAACCAAGAGAAAACCTAACAAAGCTAACAGTTGTTGGCTATTTCCAGCTGTATTTATTATATATTTTTACCTAAGTTAAGCAAGTGTATTTTTTTAAATCTATTACCTATAAAATATAGATTTTTCCGAATATATTTAAAGACGAAAAATAGTTAAACCTCTTTTCCCGTTTAACGCCTAACCTTAAGCGCCACGATGAACTGATGCGATTAAAAATGTATAGCGGGACTCGTGTGTAGTGGAAAAGCTTGAACGGATTTTCCGCATTTCTCTCTTCATATTTTCCACAAGGTGTAGGAATTTATCCTCGCACGCGTTTTGTTATTTTGAAATATTTTATTCTAACCGCCGAAGAAGCTATTTTTATACTGTATGTTTTATGCGATAGTTAATTCAATTAATTAACTTTTGCCTCCTTTAAAAAGATATCACCTCATCTACCATTTTATATCAAACATTGATAATAAATACAATGTATTTCATTCGGATGACATAGACACTACAGTTTTACTAAGAGGATATTTGATTTTATTAAAACCAAATAAATTTTAATGTGTTAAACCTAAATGCGAATAAAGTTTTAAATATGTCCATACACTTTTTTAGACGGTTATCTAAAGACTGTATTGTTTCTCAAACAATTGATTAGGTTATTTAGTTTTTCATTGTAAACAAATTACACGAAGTATAATCTAATACCTTAGAGACAATATATTATCTTAAATATTTTCCTAAAACAATTTTGCCGTGTGCTAAAATGTATACGCTTCAGTTATATGATTTTATCTTGCAATGGCACTAGTACCAAATCTGTTTGTTCAAAATCCCCCATTCTCTTATTTCTCAAGAGCCAAAAATCGTACCTGAATATAAATGATCAACTTAAGATCCACTGAAGAAGCTGTGGCAATCAATGGAAAGCACGAATATTAATATAGAATTAATAAAAGCCGTCAAAGTGCTATACAACCAACCAATAACAAAGATAAAAGCAGGGACACAAATAACAACAGGATTTATAACATCAAAAGGGTTAAAGCAAGGATGTTGCTTGTCTCCCACTTTATTTAAAATATACCTCGAAAGTGCTTTAAAAAGATGGAAACAAAAATGCAGGACAATGGGGATACCGCTCACCAATACTATGGTAGAGATAGTGCAAGCACTCCTGACCACGGCGCAGTAGACGAAATTTGGTTTAGTCCCCACTTCCATGCAAAACGCATTGTACTATGCACTGTATAATTCCACTTACAATAGAACCTTTCTGCCTTTACGTGAATTTGACTCCGCCTTCGCGCAGCTCCATGGTCAGGAGTGTTTGAACTATCTCTATATACGCTTAACTTTGCAGACGATCAAGTAATAATGGCTCAAGATTATGACGATTTAAACTATATGGCACGAAAATTAATTGAAGAGTATGATATATGGGGTCTAAAAGTAAATAAAAAGAAAACCGAATACCTGTGCATTGGAGCAGAACAAAAAGATCTCATATTAGACGATAACACTACGATAAAGCACTGCTGTGACTACAAATACCTAGGTATCACTATTTCACAAGATGGAACATTAGACAAAGCCATAAGAGAGAGAAATACGTCAGGGAGAAAAGCCATCACAATGTTAAACACCATTTTATGGAACCAATCCATCAGCAAAGAAAATAAAAAGAGGATATATGAGACTATAGTAAAAAGTAACTTTATACAGCTGTGAGGTATGGCCACTGAAAGAAAGAACACTGTCAACGCTGAAAGTGACGGAAATGTATTTTTGAAGAAGAGCCGCAGGAAGATCTAGAAGAGAAAGGATTACCAACGAACGAATTAGAGAAATAATGGGAATCAAACAAACAATCACAGATGACCTAACAACAAAACAACTTATCTGGTTCGGACACATACAAAGAATGGACGAACAACGAATGCCAAAAGGAATACTAAAGTGGCAACCAGAAGGAAAGAGAAAACGAGGTAGACCGAGAAAAAGTTGGAGCGAAGGAATAAATAATGAACTGAGAGAGAGGGCCATAGAAGAAGATCTATGGAACAACCGGTCTAACGACAAGTAGTAGTAGTATCAACTTAAGATCATAGATCATAGACCTTTAAAGAGATATTCACAAATCCTCAGTAATAAAACAACATTGTATAGCAATATATTTTGACCTAAGAAAGGAGATACATCTTAAAAACGTTACAGTTATGAAACGTTCGGTCGTCGAAATTGGTTTCATTTCATGAATAGCTTTGTAGGAAGCAGACCTTTTTGTGCCAGAACAATCATTCTATTCTTCAATTCATTCTGTGTTCTAAAGAACAGCAAATATAATAGTTTTCCAAAGCTTTCTTCTAACAGTTACTCCAGTAACTCGGACTATTCTTCTCCCAATTTTGTTGGACTAATCCAATTTACTTGAAATTTGGTGAGTTGATGGGAAAGTGCTCAATTAACAAAAGTGACATAACGCCGATGTGTGCTTCCGCCCAAGGGGTAGTTGTTACTCTTTCCCGGGGAGGAAATTCTTTTGCTTAAAACAATTGCGGGAATCCATAGAGGATCAAATTTTAAATAACTTTTGATCTATAGAGTTCTTTTCAGAAAGTCAATACTGATTGAACTTTTTATGGTTAAAAACAGCGAATTTACATTGATAAAAGTTGCGTTTGGTAACGGTTTTTCATGAATTACTCAAAAAATATGCCTTTGATCGAAAAAAAATGTAAAACAAAATGAAGCTTATACAAGAAGAATGAGATTCATTTTTACAAGATATTCTACATACAATACAAAGTGAGATATGATTAGTGAAAGGAGAAATTTTTTTTGCGAATATTTAAATCATTGAATTCAACGTTAAATTGTAAAAAAAAGTATTGAGCTGCAATATGTATTTCTTACCAAAGTTGGTTTCGAGTATTTATGTGATTCTTATAGACAAATTGTTTTATTGCGCCCCATACACCAAAATCGAGCAGATTAAATTCTGGGCTACGTGGTGGCCAAGGAAAATGACTATCACGACCAATTAAGCATTTGGGAATGTTGGTGTTTATATATTTTTTCACTGCCCTAGTCTAATATGGGGGTGAACAATCTTGCATGAATCACATATTTTGCCTTATTTTTAATGGCAGTTCTTCCAACAAACGAATAAAATTATTTTGTAGAAGATGTAAATAGTTCTTACCATTTAAATTACGATTTAACTCGCATGGTCCTAAAAATTGATTACCTTTAATTCCACACGATACGTTTATTTTAATAAACATATGGTGTGGAATAACATGTTATTTAAGGGCCTGCGTAGCGCAAGCGGTAGGATGCTTGCCTCGCATGCCGGTGGTCCGGAGTTCGAATCCTACCGCCGGCAAGAAAAACTATACATTTTTAAAAATGTCTATAGGCCCCAGGTCGACTCAGCCTGAATAAAATGAGTACCTTGGGTAAAACTAGGGGTAATAATAGGCGGTTGAAGCGTAGCACTGGCCATGTTACCTTCCTTGTATACCGTAGGCCCTAGATATAGCAGACTGCCCTGCTATACTCCCAAAGCCGCGAAGCGGTATAAAACGGGAGACTATTATTATTATAATATGTTATTTAATATATCATTTGCAAATCTGCATCTTACAGGTAATCTGCTGGTAATAGATTTTACACAGGTTTAACATGGTAAGAATAAAAATTCTAGCGGTGTAGGATCTTTAAAACTGATGTTTTGCAGATTCCTAACACTAGGATGCTATCACCTAAGGGTGATGGGTAGCGGGTGGATACTTCTCTGCGATATCGGCAGGGGATAGATCTACTTCAGGAGTAGCACGTCTGCCCACGCGATCACATGGATTTCCCCAATCTCCCGTCCCCAGGAAAACCATATCCAAACCCAAAACATTCCCATCTCCACCCTTTCCTCCCTCCACTTCCAAACCAACTCGTCAATTAGCCAAGCGTGGCGTTTTAATAGCTTAAAACCCCAAAAGTTATTTTCCATGAAAGACGAAAATACTGAACGGCGGCTTCAACACCCCCAACCAAGTTAGCGTTTGGAGTAGAGGGTGATAATAATCTCCAGAAAAATCAAACTACTACAAAAAGCGACAAATGCATATTACTTCGAACAATGTTAGAACTCTTATATCAGACCAGGAGATGATGAAACTGGAGAAAGAACAGAAAAGAATAAAATGGAACATTATCGGCGAAATAAGACGAAGAGACAAGCCCAAATTACTCTTAAATCAGGACAAGTATTTCATTTTAGAGGTGAAGAAGACACGTCAAAGGATGAAGTAGGATTCATTATACATAGAAAGCACACACTCAAAATATAGTTGAAATTATCAGCATAAGCCCCAGGATTGTATATATCATCTTCAAACTAAATGCAATATGTTCCAATGACTACCCACTCGGATGAAGAAATTGAAGAATTTTATGAGGACCTAGAAACAGTGTTACATCACACAAGCATACTACATAATAATTATGGGCGACTTTAATGCAAAAATGGGGTTTAAACAAGATGATGCAAAAGAAGCAATAGGTAAGTATGGATATGTCACAAGAAATGTACGAGGGCAGAGATTGATGAACTTATTACACCAAGAAAATTTATCCATGATGAACTCTTTTTTCGATAAAAAGCCTCAGCGTAAATTGACATGGATCAGTCCAAATGGCAGCGTCAAAAATGAAATAGATTATATTATAACAAACAGAAAGAAATAATCAAAGACATCGAAGTACTTAACAAATTTTCAATAGGAAGCGACCCGAGATTAATCCGAGCTAAGAAACCATAAAATGTAAAAATTGGAAAGAACAAAGATAATCCAAAAAACAAGAAACAAGAAATGGATTTCCCTAGAAATCAACGACCTGTATGAAAATACACTAACCAGACATATACAAGACTTGCAAGATGAAATAAAAGATGTAGATTCAGTAAATGATGGCATAACGAAGGCACTAAAAGAAACGGAAAGGGAGTGCTGCTTGACCGTTCTAACCCATAGAGAAGAACTAAACCAAAATACCAAAGAGCTAATAGATAAAAGGAGACAGCTGACGAAAAAATACGACTCCAACTACACAACAATGAAGAAATTGTTGAATCCGAAAAACAAAAGACGCCGTCAAAAAAATCGCTTTGCTAAAATGAAATTGGCCAGGACACGTCGTCAGATTATTATACAACCTATGGACAAATCATATTGTCGAGTGGGGACCAAGACAAGAAGCAATATAGAGCAGAGGACGTCCACCAACTAGATGTACTGACGACATGAAGCGTGTTAGCAATAACTGGATTCAAGCCGCACAAGAAAGAGACAGATGGAAAGAGCTGAGGGAGACCTACGTCCAGAAGTAGACACATACAGGTTGATGATGATGATAAACGCTGAAGGTAAACGTGGTTCACTTACTTAAGAATCATTGTCAACGCGAACCATTACTTAATCTTCTTGATCAGGCTTAATGGTTTTCGGTCGGCCTAAGTTGTCACATTTAGAATAAAATAAGCCACTTTTGCCTAAATTCCGAAATATTAACGGTTTGGTGATTAGGTTGCAGCCTGTTTAGGTATCTTCTTAAATATTCCTTTTTCGCTGCACGCCCGTTAATATATTTCTGACAATAAATAGCAATTATACCTCTCACATCCATATTAAAAAAACTATGATGTCTGTTTTTCTTTAATAAACCAAAATAAACTAGGTATTACTGTCACTGAATAATCGACTTATTTGTAGTAGTAGTCAAAAGCATTCTTGATATCAGTCTACTATATTAAGATTTTCCGTAATGTATTAAATAAGATGGCAGTTGTCTAATAATGACATCATAACTGGTTTTAAATAAAACATTTAGCAGCCGTAAGAAAGCATTTCGTGATATTACATAACCATCTTTGAGCAATTTTTATAAGAATAAACTATTATTTATGCTTATCCACAAATATTCAGTGCTCTAACACACAAATATTATACTACTACTACTACTACTTGTCGGTTTATAACGTTCTCCGCCGTTTTCCGACTTCCAATCGCCACTTAGACCGGTTGTTCCATAGATCTTCTTCTATGGCCCTCTCTCTCAGTTCTTTACTTATTCCTTCGCTCCAACTTTTTCTCGGTCTACCTCGTTTTCTCTTTCCTTCTGGTTGCCACTTTAATATTTCTTTTGTCATTCGTTGTTCGTCCATTCTTTGTAAGTGTCCGAACCAGATAAGTTGTTTTGTTGTTAGGTCATCTGTGATTGTTCGTTTGATTCCCATTATTTCTCTAATGCGTTCGTTGGTAATCCTTTCTCTTCTAGATCTTCCTGCGGCTCTTCTCCAAAAATCCATTTCCGTCGCTTTCAGCGTTGACAGTGTTCTTTCTTTCAGTGGGCATACCTCACAGCTGTATAAAGTGATACTTTTTACTATAGTCTCATATATCCTCTTTTTATTTTCTTTGCTGATGGATTGGTCCCATAAAATGGTGTTTAACATTGTGATGGCTTTTCTCCCTGACGTATTTCTCTCTCTTATGGCTTTGTCTAATGTTCCATCTTGTGAAATAGTGATACCTAGGTATTTGTAGTCACAGCAGTGCTTTATCGTAGTGTTATCGTCTAATATGAGATCTTTTTGTTCTGCTCCAATGCACAGGTATTCGGTTTTCTTTTTATTTACTTCTAGACCCCATATATCATACTCTTCAATTAATTTTCGTGCCATATAGTTTAAATCGTCATAATCTTGAGCCATTATTACTTGATTGTCTGCAAAGTTAAGCGTATATACCATAGTATTGGTGAGCGGTATCCCCATTGTCCTGCATTTTTGTTTCCATCTTTTTAAAGCACTTTCGAGGTATATTTTAAATAAAGTGGGAGACAAGCAACATCCTTGCTTTAATCCTTTTGATGTTATAAATCCTGTTGTTATTTGTGTCCCCGCTTTTATCTTTATTATTGGTTGGTTGTATAGCACTTTGACGGCTTTTATTAATTCTATATTAATATTCGTGCTTTCCATTGATTGCCACAGCTTCTTCAGTGGAACGCTGTCGTAGGCTTTCCGTAGGTCGACGAACAACATATGAATCTCTTGATTCCTTTCCTTGCCATCTTTTTTTCTATTATCTGGGTTAAGGAGAAAATGTGGTCAATAGTGGATCGACCCGTACGAAATCCTGCTTGTTCTTCTGCTTCATAATACAAGTATTCTCTCTCGATTCGGTTCTTTAACACCTTTCCATATATTCGACTCATAGATCCGGTTACAGCTATTCCTCGGTAATTTTCACAATTATTTTTATCACCCTTTTTATGTATAGTGCTAAGGTGTGATATCTTCCATTCCGTAGGGATTTCGCTTGTGTTTATGCATTCTTGAAAAAGTTGTCGAAGACATTCGTACAATTTGTTCGTTCCGTACTTAAACAATTCTCCGGGTATATCTCCTGGTCCGGGTGCTTTGTTCCTCTTCAGCTGTTTACATACATTTTTAATTTCCTCTGTTATTAATCTGATTGGCGAGCCAACTATTGAAATTCTATCTTGGTTTTGATTTCTACGTTCCTGAAATTCGACTCTATTATCTACCAAAAGTCCTTTGAAATACTCTTTCCAGTCTTCAGGTTTTATGCTCTGTATTACTTCTTTATTCTTTTCTTTTCTCAATTTTTTTATCAGTTTCCAGCTTTCTGTGCTTCTGGTTCCTCCTAGATAAGTATTTATTCGTTGGCAGTTTCTTTCCCAAGACTCGTTCTTCTTCTTAGAGATTTTCCTTCGTACTTCTGCTTGTTTTTCCTTATATTTTATTTTGTCTTGTAATGATTTAGAACTTAAATATTGTTGGTATAGTTGTCTTTTACATTTTATTTCTTCCTCTATTTCGTTATCCCACCAGTATGGTTTGTTTACCTTGGGTTTTATGTAGTATCCCATTGCTTCAAATGCTGCTTCGTGTAAACAGTTTTTTATATGTTTATATAGCTGGTCGATATTCTTGGGGGCGGGAATTTGTAGCTTCTTATCCAATCTATTTTTAAATAAGTCTTGGGTACTTTCTTCATCTAGGCTTCTGATGTTGTATCTTCGTTCCTGTATCTTTTCTGTTGTGTTTATGTCTATGCGTGTTTCTCTCTGTGGTCTTCGGATTGGGAAGTGTATTTTTGAACGTAATAAATAGTGATCGCTACCGCATGTTGAGCTTCTCTGAACTCTTACATCTTGTACTCTTAGTCGGGTTTTTTGTTTTGTTACAATATAATCGATTATTGATTTTATGTTTCGTGTTTCCTGGGTCCATGTATAGCTGTGTATCAGTTTATGTGGAAAGTACCCATTTAATATTCTGAGTTGATTCTGGTTGCATAAATCTATGAATCTTTCACCATTGTTGTTCATGGTGTCTTCTCCGTATTTTCCTACTATTTCATCCGCATCTTTTCTTCCTACTCTACTGTTAATATCCCCCATTAATATTATTTCCCGCGATTGACTTATTTTCGATATTTCTTCGTGAAGCTGTTCAAAAAATGCGTCTTTTACGTTGGCTAGTGCGTCGTTATTTATTGCGTATACGCCCATAATTGTTAGTTTATATCCGTGAAGACACATATTTACTTTAATCAATCTTTCACTTATGGCTTCCCAGGTTGTTATGAATATACAAATATTATAACTAAGAAATAAAATACAGCTGATTTGTAAAATGCGATTATCTCGAGTTTTGAAATTACTAACAAGTATATTTTTTTTTGTTAAAATAATTTATGTTTAATATTCTTTAATATTAATATCTTTTAACAAAAAATAGCGCTAGCTTGAGGAGCAAAAAAGTTAAGCGAAAATTTATGTCACATATGTGGCATATGTGGCGTCCTCTATCAACTAGATCAAAGTATGGATCAAATTATAATGTCTCCTACTTCAAAGTATCTTTTATAAATTTTTATACAAAAATATTCACAAATATTAAAGTTATAGCGAAAAATATAATTTTATTTTATTTTTAAAACCCTGTATTATCAACATTTTATCAGAGCAAATTGGCTGAAATCGTAATATTTTAAATCGTAGAATCTACTGTTTCTTTTTGTACGATAACTTACGGACCATCCTGTATAGAGATTAACAATCCTTTTCGCCCAATTTGACAGTCAAACATAAACATTTAACCTAATATTTAGCAAATCATAACAATCAATGCTACTCAATTAAAACAAATAAATCGTTTAAAATATTGATTCTATGTTTAATACTTTTTTTTTTATTTTCAGGTAAGTCACTGCACATCTCGTAAGCATAATCGAATAGGTAAGTGCATCATGCATCTAAAAAATCGAACACTCGAGTCAACTCGAGTCAACTTAACTGTTTTAAAAATACGAGCACAAAAGTTCTCGGTCTAGATTCTTCCATTTCGTCCAATAACTCATTGCAGTGCTATTAGAGTTTTACCGGTCGGCGCAGATACTTACATCCTAAATTAAAAACTTGTCTGAGTGAATGTGAAATATGCCTGAGAGTATGTAGATTCAGCAGCGTAAAGAGCACTGTGACTAACAAAGAAGGAAAATTTTTATCTGTAGAAAAACTAAAATTCGACATACATTTTTAAATGCTATAAAAATATTTTTTTACGAAATTTTCTAAAACAAAGCTAAGGACTACTGATACCTTTTCCTGTCCGAACTGAAGAACTTCGTATTTATTTCTTGGTATAAAATAAATAAAAAACATATATAACAGTCTGTTATCGGGTATTTTATGAACATGACCGAATCAGATAAACTGTTTTTTTTTTATTTTTTTCATCTATTGTTGTGTGTTTTACTTTCATGATCTCTCTTATTCTTGCTTTAGTTGCTCTCATTATCATTGAGTTACCTGCTGCTCTTCTCCAAAAGTCCATTTCTGTTGCTTCTATTTTTTATGTCGCTTATTATATTTCTATCCCATAGTACTGCGTTTAATAGTGCTATTATTTTTCTTCCTTGAATATTTCTCTCTCTTAAGGCTTCATCTTCTATTCCGTTATGCGTAAGTTGTAGTCTCGGATATTTACATGCTGAAAAATTTTGTATTATATTTAGTATAAGGTTTCCTTGTTGTTTTTCATCATCTTTTTATCCCCATTTGGCACATTCTTCTACAATTGTTATTGTCATTGTAACTATGGCTATATTATTATATCGGTTATTTTGACAACGATTCTTCTTACGAGAATAGGTCGTCGACTTATTGCTCAACCTTTTTCTTTTATCCTAGCTTAGAACCGCCACTGGTAGCTTCTAATCTACTTAATCCACCCACAAACTAACGCTGCTTTACTTGTATCGCTGCTTGGATGCAAATCTTTCGCAACCACCTGACTAGAGCTTGATTAAGTATTATCACTTTATGGTTTTCTCTGAACATACGCTGCGCTCTTTGTCATCGATAATATTTCTGTTATTTAGGAGTCGTCTTGTAGCCTGGTAGTCCAAGTTTAGGAATATTTTCTCGGCCACTTTACTCAGTGGTGTGTATTGAAGCCTTTCTTGGGTAGTTGCATTTGTTATCCTTTCGTGCCATTGAGATTATCCATTAATCTGTAGCACGGCATCTCTGTTTTTTTTTTTACTTTTTTCAGTTAGTCTCTATAAATGAATTTCTTTCTAGGACTGCAAGATTGCAACTCTAACGTAGGCGCGGTATAATAGTTCGATCCTCTTAGCTTGTGTTCGACGGTTGATTTTTAAGATATATGGTTATATCCTTTTCTCCGCTGCTGATGCCTTCCTCTTGATTTCTTAAGAAGAAAGTTGACTCTTTGGTTGAGATGGATTCCCAGATATTTAATGACTTCTCTTCTTGGATGCTGTTTCTTCTTCAGCTGATTTTTATTCTTGGGGGCGGAATATGTTGGTTAAAGATGATGAACTCAGTCTTATTCGCGTTGATCTTGATCTTTCGTTTATCCGTGAATTCTGCTATTCTCTCTAGGTAATTTTGTTTAGTCTCTAGACTTCTTTTGGTTACTGATTTGATTTTAGTGTCATGTTTATCCCAACATCAGTCGATAGATCTGAAATAAAAATGTTGTAAGTATGACAACCGCGACAAAATGCTGCTTTATGGCATTTCTTCTCGGTCTGCTGGTATTCTAGAGATCTTTTGCACTCCTAATATTTGCATATTTTCATTTGTTTAGAAAGAATTCATTTTTAAAGAAAATACTATAAATGTAGTAGTCTTGCACTATCATGTTCTTTTGTAGCTCTTTTAGAGCTATTTTGTGGTCATCATGCATTCCTGGTCGTCTGATTATGTTTGCTAATTTTCTTGGTCTCATATTCTCTTATTCTTTTAGTGATTATGGAAAAAATTTTATAGTCAAATTAACAATGATTTACTTAATTTGAATGACAAACTTTTGTCTATAACACGAGAAAGGAAATATTGATATAACTAAAAAGATACCGTCCACTTAGAAGTCACCTTCTCCTTCCTCTTTATAAGCAATTCTGCTTCTTCATTGGCGGATTTGTTTAAACTCTATGGAAAGTTGTTACTCCATCTCTTGCGCAGTCGTCTGATACTTCTTCTGCCGATTGGTGACTTCACTTGCTATTTTGATGACACGGACCTTTCCCATTCTGTTGGAGTCTGGCCTGTAGTTTTATTCACTGTTTGATGTTCTGATACAACTTTGGGCAGGTGTTTATCCATCGTTCGGTTCATCCTCTCGACCATTCCATCTGATTGAGGATGCAGGGATGTCGTTCTGGTCTTATTGACACCAATAAGTCTGCAAACGTTTTGGAAAAGGGTTGACTCGAAGTTTCGCCCTTGGTTGGAGTGGATCTCCAAGGTAACACCAAATCAGCTAAAGAATTCTTTAACAAGTACTTTTGCAACGGTAGCAGAATACGCGAATTCAATCGCACGCAGACTTGTGCTCGCTTCCACTTCAATCCAGCAGAAGCGCCAAACGCACTCGCAAAATTCGGTTGTGCAGATCCATGCAATACGGTAACGTTCAATGCACGATACCCACGGGTTCTGCTTGATTGATGACAGAGTATAATCCTCAGTACGGAAGTCTCTCTCTCCGGATCGGCTCGCAGATTCAATACATCAGCGAGCCAGGGAGCCTAGAACGCTAGCCACAAAACTAATCTAATTCCGCCAGTCGCTCGCCTTAAATAGCCGCTCCGGATCCCACCTCGTCGTGTCGTCGTGAAAATGGGTGCGCGATTATCGACACTCCCACGGTTCGAACTGTTGAACGTCCAGCGCATCGTTACATGGGTGCCCTGTTTTTACCAACTCGACCATTACTGATTTCACACAGTTCACATTTCCGTCATCATCTTCTTACATCATCTTTACAGTTCACCCAATAGAACCATTCTCGAACCTTTTGCAGAGTCTTCGTAATACCAAAGTGTCCACCTGATGCACCGTCAGGCAACTGATGCAATACTTCTAATACTTTACTTTGAGGTACAATCAATTGAAGCTTAGATTCTGTACCATCATCGTTCTCAAAGGTTCTATACAGAAGATCATCTTTTAGCACTAGGCAATTCCATTGGCTCCAGTAACACTTGACTTCTGGACTACATGTACTAATGTCTTGCCAAGAAGTTCTTTCAATTCGACGCATCCAATCTAATACTCTTTTTATACTTGGATCATCTGCTTGAGCTGCCATTGAGCATTAATGACGGTGGTTCGTCTCACGAGGCAAAGTCGTTCTTCTAATTTAAGACAGTGGTTACAATTTGCACTGCACGACCGTCTTGACTGAGTATCAGCATTTGAATGACTTTTTCCAGCCCAGTGTTCGATCTGTTCTAGCTTTCTGAGTGTTGTATTATTTTCTTGCAATTTGCGGCGAATGTGACATACGTCGTTACCATTCCAACATTTGTTGAACATCAAACATTCCAACTTAAAATTTAAGTAATATTTTTAAAATTTAGTAAAGTAATTTTATTATTTATTTAATATTTATATTTTAAACAAATTATATTACAATAAAATATTTCAAAAAATTAATATGTTTGCTTCTAACGCCACCTGCCAACGTATTAAAAAAAATACGTTGTGTACTTCTGACAGACCTGTCAAATTCAGACGAAATAGTAAATTATTAATAAAATATAAATAAATATTATTTGATAGTAAATTTAATTAATATATAAACTAACTAAGATCTTTAAAGATAATAATTGCATATAATATATGAAATTATTTTAAAACCAGAAGTATCATAAAAATTTAAACAGATGAGTTAATGTTAGGTTAGGTTAGGTTAGGTTAGGTTAGGTTAGGTAATGTTGTTATTAATCTTTTAACCTTTTAAAAAATTTCTTGGACTCATAATTAATCGATTTTTCGTTTACAAAAAAGGTTTAAAGGCATTTTATTGTCGAATTTTTAGAACCTTTCCAGAGTTATCATTTCTTATATTAAAATTTCTATCCAACTTTTAATAAATAAATAAATTTCGATCAAATTTAATTTTGTCCATTTTTGTCAATATAATACTTTTAGAGATATTCAGGACAAACAATTGTATTTTAAACAGGATACATTTCTATAAAAATTTACGGATTTGCTCACTAAAACCAACCTTAAATAAATCCTAACTGGACTATTATACTATGTATCATAAGATTTATATCTAGAGTGTATATTAAATAACCAATTATTGTTTGATATATTCATTACCATACCGCTTCGTTCAATTGCCACACTGTATCAAAATGTTACATCTAAATTATCTGTACTAATTCTACCATTATCGCCAAACATCTGCTCCAACGTCTTCACGGTTAATCAAATCTCTGTACACCTTGCACTTTACCAAACGTCCGAGCACCGTTTTCTCAAATTATTTCTTCAGTTTAGTGAACAGGAAAAATGTTACACCTGATAGCTATCCGTGATTGATTTAATGATGTGATTTAGCGTGGTGAAGAGTGTATGAGCAGGGTGGGATGAATATTTACTAGATATATTTATCGAGTTTCAGTCTGTATTGGTTTTCTGTGAATGTTAACATTACGTTGAAAAGAGGTATCTAGATACCTAAAACAACAAATCGAAAATCATGCTTCTTATTATATATATATATATATATATATATATATATATATATATATATATATATATATATATATATATAGTAAAAAATACGACCGTTGATTATATATATATATATATATATATACATATATATATATATATATATATATATATATATATATATATATATATATAGTATATATATATAGTATATATATATAGTATATATATATATATATATATATATATATATATATATATATATATATATATTAAAGGATTAATGTCCTGCTCAATTGACACATTTATAAGATATCGACGGTGTCACGACAGAAAGGCATAAGCGCCATTGACAGTTTTTTTCAGGAGACACAAAAAACGTTTAATATCGCTTAATATTTCTTTTTTTACATTTTTTTGGCATTTTATTATTATCGAACTGAGGCATTCTGACTTACCATATGTTATTTATAAAACAATTATTATAAACATGAGATATTTAACATTTTGGTGCTTACGCCTTTAATGTTAGGTTCTGTGGTGTTTAAGCCTTTTTGAAAGGCAGTTACCATATTTCGAAAAAAGTATTTTGATCAAAAAATGTCGCTTAGGAACTTGTACGCCTTTTAATTTTACGGAATTATAACAAAAATGGGGAATAAATCTTTTCATTTTAAAGCATAACAATTAAGTAAAAATAATACAAATTAAACAATACACAATAATATATTTATGAGTTTCTTAGAGTTATATTGGTGTAAAAAAATACAAAAATAAAAGTTAATATAATTATCACGTTACATTACGTAAAAAACAACAAAAACTATTAAAACGTACCATTTTTTCTACATTGATAACTAAGTAAGTTGTATTATAAAACTAATAGAAATAAAATGCAAATCAAAATTTGATAACAGAAAATAACATTTATCAATAACAAAACAAACTAATAGAAACGAAGAACCGATATAACAGAAAATTGAACCAGTTGATGAGCTAGAACGTAGTGAGCTAGAACTAATGCTGTCAATTTCAGTCTCATTTTTAAAAAATACTGTCAAGGATGATGAATCTGATTCGGAGTTTAAAGAATCATTTTGTTGTATAAAATCATTACAACCTATCTTATCATCAACTAATGAACTAAATACTATTGCGGCATTATTACTACTATCATCAGTATCATCACTATCTGAGTAAGGTACAAGCTTTTTATCACAGGTTAATAAATCAGTCTCTTCTTCGGCAGTTTCATCAATATTCGAAAATAAACGGCTGTCAATATTCAAATTTAGACTTGAGGAAAACTGAAATCCACAATGGCATCATCATCTAGAACAGAACTAGGCATTTGGAGTTCTTGTTCATGGTCTTTTAGTACAGGCTCTAAAAGAATATCATGCTTTAGCGCTTCATTGAGGACCTCATTTTCAGTGGAAAATGAACCATGGTTTTTATTATTTCCGCTGGATTCCTTCACATTGCTTTTCTGATCTTCCCAAATGGATTGCAATGCAAGATTCATTATTTTGTGCTCCCGAGAAACCATTCTAAAAACCATTAAAAAAAAGAAGTAAGCGCCATTCAAATGTTAGTTTTTTAAAATATTATTACTACCAAAATATAACTTTAAAATTAAAAAAAAAGAAAACTATACAACAAAGTCAATATATATTTTATTTAGGTTCAAACCTTATTTAAGTCGGTTAAGTAGTAACTTTTCTATGGCAAATCTAAGTCATAGTGTATTTTAAATGGCCAAATGAAACGAAAAATTTTTTTCTGAAAAGGCCTAACCGACAGACAGTCGGTAAAATTGTACATTCTTATGGTATATTATGATTTCTCAAGATAAATAATCTAACTAAACGCTTAACAAAACAATAAATATTAATAATATTTCAAATTAGTGTTTACCTTATTGATATAACCACGTTTTCAGACCCAAGACGTAAGCACCACCTTCCACTACGGATCTTGTCGCTTACTGATTTCGGTGTCTCATCTTTTAAGAAACTCGTTTGGCGGTTAGAAAATTCAAAGCTTGTTTTAGTCGAGTTGGAATTTTTTACAGCTGCGTCATTTTAATAGTCGATAGGACGTAAAATGTATTTTATTTTGATACCAAAACATAAATTTATAAATTTTGGCGCTTATGCCTTTTTGTCGTGACGCCATCGATATACTACAAGATCGGCTAATAGTCCAGTCGTCATAGGTTTGATCTCTACAAATCATACAACCAGGCTAAATTTTGCTAAGAATGTCAATTTTGGGACCCCAAAGATATGCAAAAACTCATATCCCGGGCTACCCCCCTCGTAGAGGGAAAAACGTAAAACATCAATTTATTAAGAATCTGTACTCCGGTCGTAGAAAAAAATGATTCATACAAGAAATGTTTCTGAGATAATTTTGAACAAAAATATTTATTGGAACTTTTTGTGTAGAATGAAACTTGTTCTCTCAGAAACAACGCTTGAAGCATCCGGCGATTTTAATTGTCAATTAGGCTCGCAAAATTAATTTTTTAAATGAAATTTGTATCAACTTGACGGTAAAAATTCGATATCTTTTGATCAGTGTCCTATCGACAAAAATTAAAAGGGGTTTTAAAGCTAAAGAATAAAGCTTTCGTATGCAATTTTTCCATATTGTCGCAAATAAAATCAATTTTTATAAAGATGTTAATTAATAAACATTGCGAGGTTTTTGACATTTTTTACGATTCTGGTGACAAAAATAAAATGTATTACTTCCATTAGCCGGTTGCTATAGAATTTCCATTGTTAGAGTCTGATCTTCAAAACCTATAGCATGAATTTTCGCTTTTGAGTTTTGACAACAAATGTGAGAAATTTGAATAATGCCTAAAAACGCCAAATTTAAATTTCTACATTACGATTTCGATTACGATTTTACGTCTCGGAAAATGCTAAATGAAGACGGCTTTCGATTAGATGTTGTAGGTCTCCTATGTTCGTTGCAATGATCACAGTATCATCTACTTATCATAAGATGTTAATTCATTTTCCATTAACGGTAACTCCCGCTTTGATATTATTGAGCGTGTTTTTGAAAATTTCTTCAGAATTTACTGTCAAGGTGCTTATTCATAAGTATTGATATTAGTTTTTCATGTCTTACTCTATTGACAGCTTTTTTATAGTCCACGAAGCACAAGTGTAGGTCAACGTTTACCTCGCTGAATTAGTATGTTATGGCAAATAGTTTTTCTTGAGTACCATTCCATTTCGGAACCCGAACTGTGTCTCACTAATCTCTCTCACTAGTCTCTCTAACTTTGCATAGATTCTTTAATGTATTACTTTAAGCAGTACTTTTAAAGTATGACTCATAAGGCTTAGTATTCGATAGTCAAAGCACTCTTTTGCTGCTTATTTTTTAGGGGGGGGTTCCACTTTTGTGGTATTATTCCCGTATCATACACCTAATAGTGTTGAACTAATCTGCCAATACTTCCAAGTTATCCTCTTACACTAGTTTTAAAAGTTCTACAGGGATTTCCTCTAATGCAGCTGCCTTACCTTTACAATTTTTAAGAGCTTATTTGATTTTATCTACCGCGATCTTTTTTTAAGACTTTTGCTGGAGCAGATGTCCCCTCAGACCATAACCTCCTTCATAGGAAGAAACACAGGCAAAAGAACAATATCGGGCTGAGTGTAACGGATGAAACGTAACTACGGGTACGAACAAATGGGTCTCAAACACTCGAAGGCTATTATACATGAACCTTCGAAGAAGAGAATCAAGTCATACTAGATATGAATAGGAGCTAAATATGAATATAAACTGTTTTGCGAGTTCAATGTTTGCATCGTTTATAATCAAATTTTACATGATTCCTAATTGTCTTAATTATCTCTTATATTAGGATATATATGTTGATGGTTAAACCTAATTCTTTTACATTTTTCTCAAGTTATACAAAAAATTCTTGTTTTATTTATTTTCAATGCAACCAAAGGGGTTATTAGCAACGTAAATATAATACAATTAATGTTATTATTATTATATTACAAATAAGGGCAAAAGAGCGAACTCCTATTATGCCCAAAAAGCAAAAAAAAACAAAAATAAAGAATATCCTTATAAAACTAATACCAATTATAAAGTTAAGTAAACATAAACAATTAAGTATATCATACAAAAATTGAATTGTGAGACAATAAATAAATAAATAATGCTGCCCGAGAAAAAAACACAATCCCATAAATAAAATAAAGCGCTATCAAATTTATTTTTAAAGATGTTAACACTAGTTGCCGATATGGTGTCTTGATCCGAATTGTTCCAGATATTAAAGATTCTATTTGGCAAGAAGTTAACCCTGGACCTTGCAGTAGTTTGTTCCCTCTTTAATTTGTATCGATGGCCTCTTAATCTTTCGTCTTGATTCAAAGTAAATATGGTGTTTAGGTTCCCAAAATTATGTTTTAAAATACGGAAGGACATAATTAGATCACTTCGAATATGTCGCTGCTCGAATGTCGTAAGATGAGCCATGGATAATATATCTTCATAGTTAGGTCTTACACGGTCGTATGCCAGTCTTGTGGCTTTACGCTGAACATTTTCAAGTAGGATCTTATCGCGAATGAGATCTGGATTCCACATTGGGCCGGCAAACTCAAGAATAGGTCTAACATATAACAATTACTTATATAAATAACCTATTTTAAATAACTGCTTTTAAATAACCTATTTTATTTTCAATATTTATATTTTCTCCTGAAGCTTACTTTATATTCATTGAAATGATATACATCTTTCTTGTAGCTTCGTGTAATTTACACTGCGTTTCGCATATGTTTCGCGGAAAGGGTTGTTTGGCAATGTTCACACATTGTTGACACAGTTCGCGTAAAGAGGTGTTTATGGCTTAAGTTACTGTGTCCTAGTTGCAATTACGTTATTCTAACTTGGTGTGGTCTGTTCGATGTTAGTTGGGGCCACGGTGTCACAAATTCTTTAATCTCGTTAAGTTTATTTTGCGATACACTCCACATATCTTGCCACGCACTAAACACTTTAGATTTTATTTCTGATTTTAAATCGTAAGAAGAAATGTCTTTAATATGAATAGAATCCTGACTGAAGGGCTGTTTGGTCTGCTTCTTCATTTACAAATATAAAGTCGACGCTGACCTTGTTTTCGTTTAGGTTTGCCATTTCTAATTTGGTCTGTAAGGCGATTGGATTATTGGTATATAAATGTTTGATAGTGTGAAGTGATAATTAGTAAGTAAATTATGAGAGACGGGGACTGTTCCAGCTCTTTTATTTGGATAATGCTTGTAGTATTGGATACCGCTCTGCAATAAATGATGAAATAATGGGTTTAAATTTTAATTTTAAGGACATAACGTATATGGTGTGAGAATGGTTCCACCAATATCGTTTGATGATTTGGATGTATCAGTGTATATCTTATAGTGATTTTAATAATAAGTTTAAGTTTCCATTTCTTAATAAGAACGACTGTTTTATCAGGTCTGTTAGGGTCTCACTTTTTTTGTATACACTTAGCTTGGTATTAACTTTGGGACAAAAATTTTTGATATCCTATGGTTGAGTCCATCAAGTTAACACCATTTGCGTACACCACAATCGATTTAGACTTATTAAACAATATATTTTTTTAATTTATAGACATTTTTCACATATTCTTATAACGTATCTTTCAGTTGGTTTTCGAACTCGTACATGCGCTTATATGTGAGTCATGGTGGCTTGAAATAATTCTACCAATTTCCTAGGTATACTAAATTCTTGCATCATAAAATAAAGTATGTCTCTATTTATCTTGTTACAGAGGTGTCAACAATCTACCAAGATCTGGTAGATATCTATTTCATGTTCCCAGACTTTAGCTAATATTTATTATTATATTAGCTAATATATATATATATATATATATATATATATATATATATATATATATATATAAATATATATATAAATATATAATATATATCTTGTCCACTTCTAGAATTGTACCCCTTTACTTTACAATCTCCAAAATAAACATAATCGTCGGACTTTGTATAAAAGAATTGCTGTACAATGTTCAAATTTCAATAAATAGCCATGCGTCAAAGTTTGGGAATATGACAGATATCGATTCATATCGATTTTTACGATTATTCTCCATTTGTTAGTAAAGACAAACAAACATCAATGAGGTTATAAATCCATAACTAATTAGGGCTTCTGACTTCTGAATTGTAGGATTCAATTATTTTAAATTATCGTACACATCTCTTAAAAATCTGAAATGTTTCACTAACATTATCACTCTATTGTAGAACAATTTCTTCTTATTATTTATATTTTAGTTTGACACAGCATTTTTATCACATTGTTCGAAAAAGAACAACTCTAATAACTCTATATATAAATCGAGAATATAAAAATATCAAATAATTAACAAGAAGTGTTCGATTTTTGATTTGGTGTGTCGCTTGTCATAATAATCGATTCGAATCGATGAGCGTTTCGACAATCATTTTTAATTTTGATCATTTCTGACATTGTACGGTTTGGTGGTATAATGCCAGAAGTGGAAAATAATTTCCGTACAATGCTAGGATTGTCCAATTTCGGGCTTTGCTCGTAACATATATATATATATAATTACTGGGAAGGGTCTGTTTCACTTCACTTAATTATTACATGGTATATTATATATATATATATATATATATATATATATATATATATATATATATATATATATATATATATATATATATATATATATATATATATATATATATATATATATAATATACCATGTAATAATTAAGTGAAGTGAAACAGATAATTCTCCGTTTCTGATCAGTCATTCTCCCATAAATCTCCCTATAATAAAATCCAGAAACAATACGAGCCCCTACTAATCAAAATAGCACATAATGTCTCATGAAATAATGATAAAATTGAGAATATACATCAACAGAGGCACTTACTTCTCTAACAATGAGCATTACCACTCCCCAGAGTTAACACAATGGCAAGGTAACTAAACGCATGAGAAGACAAATTTTAAAATAAAAATCAGATGTTGGAATGACAACAATTCAAGATTGAAAAGCACCGCGGTTCACGCTTTACGCCTTCCATAATAATACATATAACAAATATTATTCGGTGAGAATATATTTCACAACTTGTACGGGGGGAATTGATGAAATACCTTAGCTGGCCGGTAGATGGCAGTTTTGAGGATACAAAAAATAATCTAACCAACGGTTGGTTCTCAAACTTTATTGGTTGCGGAACCCTTTTAGAAAACTAAATTTTTAACGAAACTCTAAACCCTAAAGCTCTAAACTAAAAGCAAAACCAGTTATATTTTGTATTAATAATCAAACAAAAAAAAAGGTAGATACAGTAAAACTTCAGTTTCGTATTACGTTCTTCAACAAATGTTTCATTTTAAAATATTTCGGTATTACTTAGACTGAGTTGACTAAAAAACTCACTTAACAATGAAAAGGTTTCGATTTCTTTCTTACCAAAACAAGTAATCCAAAAATTAAATTTTCTTTTTAAAGACAGTTTTCTTATTGTTAGTATTAAAAACTGTTGTTTTTTTTTTCTTTGTAGTGAAAATTTCATTTGTTAACTTTTCCAAACGTGTCTGCTCAAAATGCTTGTCTACACAACCAGCTTTTATAGGAAAACGGTCTTTTAAATTTAAATTAATAGGAATACCTTTAAGTAAATCTTGTAATTCTTCTTGTTCTTATTTTAAACAGCCTTGTGAGTATTGATCAGTCGTATTTTATGATTGCTACCTTAATCTTCACATAATATTGAGAATAATCCGGATTGCAGTGGACGTGACTTGACAAAATTAATTTTAACCGCGAGTAATTGTCTATGCAGGATGCATTGACTGGAACTACAATTTGGTGCGTTCATTTTTATTCGTGATAAGTTTGTCAAGGCTGTAATTGCCTTGGCTCCTTTGGTACAAATATCGATGCAATCATGCCAATCGAGTTGGTTTTTTTTTTAAATATCTTCTTCTTCTTCCTTCTTGTATGTAGGCTTTAAAGCCTGTTTCTCCTTTAATATTAGCCTCCTAAATTGTTTAAATTGTCGCACTATCTTTTTCTTGGTCTGCCAATACTTCTTCGTCCATTTGGTGACTTATTTCGTGCTATTCGTACTATCCTATTACATTATCTATTCAGAAACTTGGTTTCCTACTTGGCAGTTCGTTTTACAAGGACTCTCAACTGGAAAACCGACATTCAAGAAATCTTAGATAGGATGAGAAAGAGGTTTAACCTCCTGAAAGTGCTGAATGGTAAAATGGGAGGGACATCTTCAAAAACTTTATTGCATACCTACAAAACATTTGTTAGAGCGATCGTCGAATACAAGGCATGCGTCCATGTCTCTTGCGGCCAACTTAATGCCATAATGGCAACTGAACGTAGAATCCTCAGATACTCCATGAGGAAGGACTGGTCGTATCCATCAGCTGATATATACATATTGGCCAACATCACACCAATTAAGGACAGAATCCTATTTCTCAGCAGGAAGTATATCCTAAGAACCATAGCTAGCTCGAACAACAGAGCCAAACGAATACTAAAAACGCCATGTAATCATCGAGGGTAAATACTCATCAGGTTTCCCACAAAACAAGTTCCGTTTCCTCCAGCAAAACTTCTCCAAACCACTGGACATGAACTTCCTGATGAGGATTTTGATATCTTAGAATCTTTCGTAGTTAAAAACTGCGAGCCAAAAACGCTGATAAAGAGCCGTTTCTATCGTATGGCTGGTAACCCCTGAAGTACCTGAACTGGCATGCTAGGCAAAGCTCCCTACTTCCTCTTGTGCTTTCCTCTGTCATCCACATACATAAGCCACCTTCTACTTCCCCCTGCTCCTTAGTAGTCCACTACTTCTCAATACTCAGAAATTTCAGTAACTGACGTTTATCACACCCCCACTGCTCCGACAAAAAAAATGGAGTACCCCATCCCTTGAGGAGGCTCAGGCCTAAACAAGATTAAAACTCAAGTGTTGTTGTTCTCATTTATCGAGTAGATACAAGTATTCAGTCCTTGTCTTGTTTCACGCTCAGTATCCGTTCGGCATCTATTGTGAAACCTGTCACACCTCTTGCAGGAATTGATCGTCAATGGCTCTTCTTCTTCTTGTAGTGCCTATCCGTTTCGGATGTGGGCGACCATCATGGCAATCTGAATTTTGCAAACTGCTGCTCTGAAAAGATTTGTGGTTATTGTGTCGAACCACGTACGTAGATTTTTCAGCCAGGAAATCCTTCGCCTTCCTGATCCTCATTTTCCCTCTACTTTTCATTGTAAAATTAATTGCAGCAACCCATATCTTTCGCTCTTCCTCATGATGTAACCGAGGTATTCGATTTTAGCTGTTTTATTGTGATTAACAACTCTTTTCCTTTTTGTATTCTTAATAACACGTCGTGGTTAGTAACTTGGTCGGTATAGGATATCTTCCGGATAAAGCCACATTTCGAAAGCCTCAACTTTATTGCAGATAGCGCCTGTGAGAGTCCACGACTCAACTTCGTACAACAATACAGGAAAGATATAACATCGTCAATGGCTCACTTGTTATTTATTTACCTTCAATAGAAAAAAAAATTCAGTACCACTAGATTGATACTTCTATAGTTTTCCTGATTATTAAGGTTGCGTTATCTTCTCTTCTGCTAGTTCCATGACCGTTATCGATGGTTGAATATTATGTTTGCTATCACATTCACCATCATGGTTTCATTGACAGTAGCTATAAAGGGTAGCGGGTAGGAACTCCTTTGGAGTCCCTTGGATTCTATTGGATAGTCCTATCAGGGAAAGTGAATCAATCCCTGCCCTCCGCAGATTCCAGGAGCTTCTTGACCCGGGAAGCTAGCACCTGCTAAGGGTCCCTTGTCCAGCAACACTCAATGTAAGGTCCTTAAACAGAGATGAAAAAATCTATGAGCTAGAAGAAGAAATAAAGGACCTAAAGTGGGACATAATTGGTCTCGCAGAGGTAAAAAGGAAAGGTGAGGAGCGCATAACATTGCAATCAGGTAACATCTTGTATTACAAAGGGCACAAAGAACAAAGTCTAAACGGCGTAGGATTTCTGGTTTCTAAGAAACATGCTAATAAAATAGAACAATATGTAGGAATCTCAGAAAGAATTGCAATGATTGTGATAAATCTAAACGAGAAAATCACCCTAAAAATCATTCAAGTGTACGCCCCAACTTCAAAACACCCCGATGAAGAGATAGATGAGTTCTAAGAGAAAATAATAGAAACCAACACGAACTATCACAGCACTTACACACTTATAATAGGAGATAACGACTAGAAGAAAGCGAAAACTATATTGGTGAATTGAGCTATGGTGTTAGAAATGAGAAAGGAGAAACCCTGGTTAACTTCCTACATAGCAACAAATATTTCGTAATGAACACATTTTATAAGAAAAAACCGCAAAGGAAGTGGACGTGGTTATCACCAGACGGAAAAACAAGGAACGAAATCGATTACATCATGTGTAACAAGAAAGGTATCGTAGAAGATGTAACAGTAATAAATAATGTCTCTCTGGGTACTGATCACAGAATGGTTAGAGCCAAACTAAGGATTAAGTATAGCAAACGTAGAATTAACTTTAATAACACGATACAAATAGACACAGAAAAGCTAAAAGTCGATAAAGAAAAATATGCTAGCACATTAAAAACCGCCCAAGCACTGAATCTAGAACAACTCAGTGTTAATAAAATTAACTCAGTTATAACAAAAGAACTATTGAATGCTAGCTCCGAAGTAGCAACTCGCCATAACAATAAAAAATCCAAAATAAGTGCAGAATCGAAGAATATGCTGAAACAACGAAAAGAGCTCCTGTCACTAAACAAAAGAAATACCACAGAATACAAAGAACTTAATCGAGCCATACGAAAACAGATAAAAGACGATATTAAAAAACATCAACAAGAACATGTAGAAAGAGTGATAGAGAAAAATTGAAGTCTGAAATATACCAATATACCAAACCGAAATTAGGAAAGAAAAATATTATAACTATGAAAAATCAACAAGGCCAACTAGAAACAAGCAAAGCTCAGATATCAAACATAGTTGAAAACTTCTATACTGAGTTAAACCGCTCAAGAAACGATCCCCCCGACTCTTCAAAGCAAAATCTGAAAAGACAAATAACAAACGTAAATTCTGAAGTAATGCCCGAAATAAGCGAAGTAGAAATAGAAAATGCAATTAAAGAATTGAAAAGAAATAAAGCACCGGGTAGTGATGGAATTCTGTCAGAAATGTTGAAAGAAGGCGGAGAAGCAGTCATCAGGTAACTAAAAATACTTTTTAATAAATTCCTATTTGAAGGAAACATACCAAAGGAATGGAATACTGCTAACACAATATTAATACACAAAAAAGGGGACAATACAGATCTGAAAAATTATCGTCCAATATCACTACTATCACAACTTTATAAAACATTCACAAAAATAATTACAAATAGATTGACAACAAAGTTCGATGTATATCAACCAGTAGAGCAAGCCGGATTTAGAAAAGGGTTCAGTACATGTGACCATCTTCACACACTAAAGGTCCTAATAGAAAAAGTTAACGAATACAATTTACCAATCTGTTTAGCATTTATAGACTACGAGAAAGCTTTTGACAGCATAGAATTATGGGCTAGTGAGGAAGCACTGGTCAACAGCAGAATAGATTCTAGATATAGGATATTAATACATAATATATATCAACACGCTGAAATGGTAGTCACGATGGATAACGGAATAAAAGGCCAATAAAAATCAACCGAGGAGTAAGACAGGGAGACACCATATCTCCAAAAACTATTTACTGCCGCACTTGAAGACATCTTTAAATCACTAAATTGGGAAACGAAGGGACTATCGATAAACGGAAAGTATTTAAACCATCTAAGATATGCAGATGACGTAGTACTAATAGCCGACAGCTGGAAAGAACTGAAGACGATGATCGATGAGCTTCATACGGAATCCATAAAAAAAGGACTGAAAATGAATCTGAGTAAAACTAAGCTAATGTCGAATAAAGATGATCAACCGACGATAACCATCCAAGGAACAAAAGTGGAACATGTAGAAGAATACATATATCTGGGTCAGAATATCAAGGTAAACAAAGAAAACGAAACTACCGAAATAAGCAGACGAGTAAGAATGGGATGGGCCGAATTTGGAAAACTCTCATACATACTGAAAGACAAAAAGATACCCCAAAACCTTCGAACCAAAGTGTTCGATTCTTGTATCCTTCCCGTTTTCACTTACGGAGCTCAAACCTGGACATTCACAAAAAAGAACATGGACAAGATTCGAAAAACTCAGCGAGCTATGGAACGACAGATGCTTGGTATCTCACTAATAGATCGGCAAACGAACGAAGCAATCCGGAACAAAACAGAAATAAAGGACGCCGCGAAACAAGCAGCTAAATTAAAATGGAAATGGGCTGGACACAACGAACGTCTCGAAGATGGTAGATGTAACAAAGAAGTCGGAAACTGGCGACCGTACGATGCGAAGAGACCAAGAAGAAGACCTCAAATGTGCTGGAGCGACGATATCAAAAGAGTCGCAGGACCAATGTGGAAACGCCTAGCACACCACAGGGATGAATGGCGAGAAATGGGAGAGGCCTTTATTCGACAATTCGGATAGAAAAAGGGCTATAAAAAAAAAGCTCTAAATAATAATGTAAACAATTTTGACGCCATAATGCTTTTCTTCTACCAAGACCAATTTTATCTTGGATCTTTCTGTGAATAATGAGATACAAAAATTCACATTTCTCAGGGTATCTTATAATGTAAGTTTTTCTTAAATTAATAATAAACTTCAAACAAAAGTCTACTTTTGAAGAAAATTTTGTTTGAAAATGTAACAAAAACAGTACTAACCCTGCATTAGTCGCGCGCGGACTGTCACTCCGTGATAAAGTATTTTTTTATATGTTAATCGTTTTGTCCCGGATTAATAAGCGAATCTAGGTACCATCTGGTATTGGTACTGTCTTACTTTAGTGTGTATCAGTATTTCTGAGTATCATTAGCATTTGCCCAGTGTGAGTCTGCAGTTACTATTAGTTTATTGTTTTTATTTGAATGGCAGTACAAGTTTAGGTAAATTTCGTTTAAATTGTAGGCGTTATATAGTCTACATCTTTACAATAAAAACTATTTCGAAAATTTGTCAGATTACGAAAGAAAAAAAAAAACGTCTTCGTCGCTGGATATACGAAATATTGGTTATAAATTTGTTTTCTTGTTTCATGTTATACACTGACTATTTTATATATTTTTAACGATTAATTAGTTAATATAATATAAAAATTATATTATATAAAAAATTAATATTATATAAAAAAATTGACAAACGCAGCAGAGGACGACCACCAACACGCTGGATGGACGACATTAGACGAATATCCAAGAAATGGCAACAAGAAGCACAGAACCGTGAAGAGTGGCGAAAAATGGGAGAGACCTATGTCCAGCAGTGGACAGAAAAGGTTGCATGATGATGATGATATAAAAAAATTACAATATAAAATTTTACTTTGTATGTATGTACAGCGTTAACAGGCCTTTTAGGCCCATTGCTGGATGGATAATTTTCATCGTTTTCTGTTCTTAGCTATCAGCTTCCAATCTCTGATTCCCATCTCTCTGACATCTTCCGTCACTACATCTCTCCATTTCTTTCATGGTCTTCCTCTCTTTTTTTGCCCTCAGGTACTCTCCATGCAATAATCTTGACTAGTCTATTACCTTGCATTCTTTCTAGATGACCGAGCCATTCTAGTCTACGTTTTTTCACCACTTTTGTTATTGTGGGGTTAGCATACAACTGGTACACTTCTGCATTAGTTCGTCTTCTACATTCTCCCTCTACTACTTTTCCACCAAACATTCTGCGAAGTATCTTTTTTTTTCATGCTTTCAATGTGTTCTGTATGGTTTTGTTCATAGTCCATGTCTCGGCAGCGTATAGCATTGTGGGTCTAATTATAGTTTTGTGTACTCTTATTTTTGTAATACGAGATATATCTTTGGCCTTAACTATTTTGCTCATGGCTCCAGCACACCTGTTGCACTTGGTCAGTCTCAGGTTGATTTTAGTTTCTCCTTTACATGTCTGATCAATAAGAGCACCTAAGTACATATATTTATCCACCTGCTCGAATTCTACAACTGATCCATCCTTCACCTCCAATTTAAAGGATCCCCTGGTGTTTATTCCTTTTTTGCTCGAGATCTCCATTTACTTTGATTTATTATTATAGATTATATATTATATTATAGATTATTATTATAGATTATAGATTATTTTAGAGCTTTCCTGAATCAGTCTTTTTGCTATATTTGATAGTTTTTTTCCATTTCTTGCAATGAGAACCACATCATCAGCGTATGCTAAGCATTGGTGCTCCTTATATAAAATAGTTCCGGACCTATTTATCCAACTAACCCTTACAATTTTTTCTAGAACTGTATTGAATAGCAATGTAGACAACGGGTCTCCTTGGCGAACACCTTTTTTTACTTCGAATTCTTCTGAGACTGTACCGTTGCATCTCACAGCACAAATGGTTTGTCTAATTGTCATTTTTACCAAACTTATTATTTTTTCTGGCACTTGGAATTCTTTTAGCGTTTCTATTAATTTGTTTCTGTCTATTGTATCGTAGGCGGCTTTGTAATCAATGAAAAGTACTTGTGCTGAAATGTTGTATTCATAGCAATTGATCAGGATTTGTTTTGGCATAAAAATTTGATCGGTTATTGATCTTCCTTTCCAAAATCCTCGAAATCCTCCCTGGTATTCTCCTAGATTCTTCTCCTCTCCTCCCTGGTATTTTCCTAGATTCTTCTCTCTCTCTCTCTCTCTCCCTCTCTCTCTCTCTCTCTCTCTCTATATATATATATATATATATATATATATATATATATATATATATATTTCTAATCGTTTTTTAATTAGTATGGCGAGTACTTTATTTATTACCTCTAATAAGGATACTCTATTAAATGTGGAAATAAAGCCTACAATCCATTTAAGACGAGAAAAGGACTTCTACAAGGCTGTGCTACGTCCCCTACTCTGTTTAAAATATTCTTGGAAAAGACACTCAAACCATGGAGGAGAAAGTGCGAAAGAATGGGCATACCAGTAAGAGACGAATACCTATACACCTTAAGTTTTGCCGACGATCAAGTAGTCATCGCACAAGATGAAGAAGATCTTAGCTTTATGCTCAGAAAACTAAAAGAAGAATATAAAAACAACGGAATGGAAATAAACTTAGAGAAAACCGAATACCTAACAACAGAAAACAAGGATATGAGAAACCTAGAGATAGACGAGGGAAGACAAATAAATGGAACAGATAAATTCAAGTATTTAGGAACCATAATATCGAACCAGGGAACAACAGAAGAAGATATAAACAACAGACTAAGACAAACAAGAAACTGTATAAGACAACTAAACTCAGTGTTGTGGGATAAGAACATTACGATAAAGACAAAAAAGAGAATATATAACACCCTGACAAGAAGTATCCTGACATATGGGTCCAAAAACTGGACAATAAACAAGAGAAATAGAGGTAGAATAAGAGCAGTAAAAATGGAGTTCCTGAGGAGAAGCTGTAGACTTACAAAAAGAGACAGAATTGAAAACGCAGAGATTAAGCGGAGAATGGGAGTGCAATCAGACATAATCGACTATATAGAGGAGAAGAGACTATCCTGGTACGGCCACGTCAGAAGAGCGGACAGAGGACGCTGGATAAACAAAATCACAGAATGGAGCCCGATTGGAAGAAGAAAGAGAGGAAGACCCCGAAGGTCATTCAGAGATGAAATCGACGAGGCTATGGAGAAAAGAACCCTGCGAGATGGAGACTGGAATGACAGGGAAAATTGGAGAAAACGGTTGAGTGAAGGAAGACAGTGAAACCTGTGGAAATCCTTAGTAGTAGTAGTAGTAGTAGTAGTAATAAGGATATTCCTCTATAGTTTGCGCAATTCAGTTTTATCTCCTTTTTTGTGTATAGGAATTATAATCGACTTATTCCATTCTTGAGGCATTTCTTCGGCATCCCATACTTCTAGTATTAGCTCACCAAGTTGATTTATTAGGGCCTCTCCTCCATATTTTATGTTCTCTGCCACAATGCCGCTCTCCCCGGGACTTTTTTGATTTTTCATATCTTTTATTATTTTTTTCAATTTTGTCTCTTGTGGGCTTTGGTATTTCTTCTATTACTATTTGAGGTTTAGGAACATTATAATTTTCTGCAGTAGTCACTCCGTCATTTAGCATCTCTCCGAAATATTCTTTCCACCTTTGACATATTTGGTCTTCGTCCACTATCAGGTTTCCTTGCTTATCTTTTACATTCATCGTTCTTCCCTGGTACCCAGTTTTAATGTATTTTACCTCTTTGTAAAAATTTTTTATTTCATTTTTCTTGTAATTTTCTTCAATGCGCTTTATTTTATCATTCATATACTTTAGTTTCCGCTCCCTTAGGATTCTCTTTAGTTTTTTTCGTTGTTCGGCATACCTTTCTAGGTCGTATTGTTTTTGCGATCGTAAACTTTTTAATCTCAAATCTGATCTTTTTTTAACTCTGTTCTACATTCGTCATAGAACCAGTGGTTTTTTCTAAATCTTTTTGTTCTTGGTGTGTTCTTCGACGTTGCTTCCTTTATAGTGTTTGTCATTTTCAAGAACTTTTGTTGTATGTTACTCACAGTAGTACTATCTTGTTTGGGGTAGGTTTCTTGTATATCTTTTTGATAATCCTGCGCTACCTCAAATTTTCGCAATTTTTCCAAATTTAAATTTTACCTTATTTGCCAAATTTTTACTTTTTAAACTTCAAAATATGTAAAAGATTTACAAGATGCACATGAAGAATGGTGGCTGATGTTAAAAAAATTACATTAGCATACAATTTTTGTGTTTTCTGTATTCAGTAAAGTATTTTTAGCACTGACTTGGTATATCATCACAACTTCTACTTTCGACTTTGATGCGAAACGGATTATCATTGGATGATTTCGTCACACAATCACAAGCGTATTGGTATTAAAATATAACACTACTAGTAACAGAATAAAACACAGAAATGCCAACGAGAGCGTGGGAGAGCTCTTGATGTGTGGCATTTCGATTAATTGACTTGGTTCGGTATTTAAACGCGCCAGGAACACGTTGATTGGTCCCTTAGAAAATAACGGCTGTATAACGAATTGGAATATTTAAATATGTATATGATTTAGCGAAAGAACTCCCTGAAGAATTATTATGTGAAAGTGTACACGATGTCTTAAATATTTTAGCGTTAATATACCTAACTGGAGTTTTTTTTATTGGGCTTTACAGTAGAGATTCAGACAGTAAAAACTTTAGTACAATACATTAGATTTTAATTTCTTTACCTTTTACACTCTCACTAGCACTAGAACCCTTTCCAGAGCGAGAAAAATGGATCAAACTGAACATATTTATTTAAAAATAAAAAACTTTTAAGTTTTCAAAAACACTTTGTGGTGAATTGGTGACTATTATATAGTGGCATTTCTTCATGGTCAAGTACATCTTCAATTCGAGTACATGGGCGAAATACACCAAACGAAATATCTGAAGGGTTGTTATGGCTTCTTAAAGAGGTTCTGAAACTGTTTTCTTGTGGCATATTTAAGTTAACTTTCGGGTAGTGGCGCTATAGTTTCTTACAAGTTTAGTTGCCCCGGTGTCATAGACCAGGTGGGTCTAAAAAATAGAAATAGAAACATCATATTATTATTGGCACTCCTTGGTTTTGTATTTAATATATTGACACTAGAATTATTATAATTTTGATTATGAAAAAATTGGTTACTGTCCTTTTCTGATGGCTCCATGCTTGTGGCAATCTCAACGGCTCTATCTAGGTCCAGACCTTTTGATTCTAGAAGTCTAGCTTGTATTCTTTTCGATCGTATGCCAAAAACAAATTGGTTTCTTATAGCAGTTTTAAGATAATGTAGAAAAATTTCAGTTAATTGACAACTTTTGTAGTGAGTGAAGGTATTCTTGTATTGCTTCTCCTTCGGCTTGCCTTTTTGATTGTAATCTGAAGATTTCTGTAATTTCGAGGGGTGCAGGGTTGTAAAAATTATCCATTAAATTGACAATGTCGTCGTATGACTTGTCTTCAGGTACGTCTGGGGCTAACTTGTCGCATAGGGTGTCGTAGGCCTCAGAACGCATGTAGTGTAGTAGATAAGGTAATCTCATTTCGTCTGGAATTTTAAATACCTTGTAAGCACCTTCCAGCCTCTTTACCCACCTGGACCATTTGGTGGTAGACTGGTTGAAAGATTCAACGGAAAATTGAAATGTAGATACTTGTGTAGACATAATTGGGGCTGTAGTACCTGTAACTGTACTTGAAGTTGAAGTAGCAATCGTAGTAGTCGTAATAATCTCTGCAGTAGTTGTTATTACCATCTTATGTATCCCATACTCGTCGCCAATTGTTGTGTATTTAGTTTTTCTTACTTAAATAAGGTAACAATTATTAATACAACGTGGTTTTATATCATTAACCCCCTTTATTTCCTATTAACTAACTAACTTTATTCCCTTGTGTCAGTGAGCGGTGTTGCCTACCTGTGTTGCCAAGTATATAACAAATATAAATAAACTTTAAACTGAAATTAATTTATTTAAATCACGGTAATAACTCTAACGCCATCTGTTAGGCATCTAAAAAGTCAATTTCTTGTGCAATATCTTGGCAGTAATTTAAATCGGAAAGAGCTACGGACTATATTTAATAACCTGTCTTTACCGTCTTAGTATTTGCTGTCACAACAATAAATGTTTCGCCAATCTTTATACAGGCGAATGAAAAAAATGAAAAAGACAGAAAAGATTTTATTTCACGTTCAAAGCGTCTATGTATCTATTGATACGTATTTCGACTTAAAAAGTCTCATCAGAATAGTTATTCATAGCCGTTCTTAACGTGAAAAATAAAATTCTCTGTCTTATTAGAAGTAACAATAACATGACTTCGTTATGGACGCAATAGCGACATCTGATAGAAAAATCGGTAAGATAGTTTCGAAACAAATTCAGATTTCTGCTTTAATCTGGAGCCTTCTAAAAATTGCAAGACATGACCAGACGATGATAAAGATGTTAAAGAAGACATGGGGAATCTAAAATTTGCATTCCACGACATGTCTATTCATCTAGGCAGAAATCCTAACGAATTTGTTTCTCGTACTCATACATAGTAGATCCGAATAAAATGAAAAAGACAGAAAAGATTTTATTTCACGTTCAAAGCGTCTATGTATCTATTGATACGTATTTCGACTTAAAAAGTCTCATCAGAATAGTTATTCATAGCCGTTCTTAACGTGAAAAATAAAATTCTCTGTCTTATTAGAAGTAACAATAACATGACTTCGTTATGGACGTAATAGCGACATCTGATAGAAAAATCGGTAAGATAGTTTCGAAACAAATTCAGATTTCTGCTTTAATCTGGAGCCTTCTAAAAATTGCAAGACATGACCAGACGATGATAAAGATGTTAAAGAACATCTTTAACATCTTTATCATCGTCTGGTCATGTCTTGCAATTTTTAGAAGGCTCCAGATTAAAGCAGAAATCTGAATTTGTTTCGAAACTATCTTACCGATTTTTCTTTATACAGGCCTTTATACTGACCCACCAAAAACATTTCACACAGGTTTTGTTGTTATTGATGCAAAAAACAAAAATGCTCGAACCCGTCATTTTTTATTTTGTTGAGAGATATACTTTTTAAATATAATGATTTGCAAATTTCAGTTCTTATAGTTCATTAAATGTATTTGCAGCATCGCTAACGCTATCAACATTTCGTAAGAAAAGAGAAACAAATGTCAACTCTTTGTTGAATAATGAACACGATTTTGATAATAAACGAGAACGTTTACAGAAACAAATGAAGCACTAAACTATTTATTTTTTAAACTTACCCACTATTTTGGTTTGCTTTGTTTGTCAGTCGTTAAAATTTTTATCAGTGGGGGAGAGTGGAGTTCGTTCAGACATAAAAATTTTAACTGTCATATCACTCTCAATACCTCACCAAATAAAGAAAGAAAATATTCATAAAATACATTGTTCACCCAAATTTTACTGTATATATGCTTTTAATATTAAACTCTATACCTAAAAAAAAATTAAAACCACTTTTTCAAAAACGCCTGCAGGTGCCCCACCTGGGTGGCACCTTCAGACGGGGAATGGGGCAGCTTCAGACACAATTGGAAAAATGACAACCTCATATAAATGTTTTAGAAATTATTTATTACAATATTGAAAACTATATTATGATACTTAATCAAACCCCTAATGCATATTGAAGTTTTCCAATGAAACTGAAAAAGATAATAATTTCTGTCGCTATGTACCCTGTTCAGAAGGAGTTGGCAAAAGGGCTAAAATTTCTGATGAAGAAGCACTAGAAATATCTGGTACGATGGGGTAGAAAAATTTATAATTTACTTTAGATGACATTCTCAAAAATGACTGATTTCAACATCCCCATCTCATCACATTTACCAATGATTCTCCCAACATAGTACACAGCTTTTTGTTTTACAGTCCCAAATTTAACCAGCACAAAATCTTCAATTTTCAATTCACTCCTGTCAAAATTTTGCTGTGGTTCTTCTAATGCTTTATCATCAGATTTTTTGCCATTTTCATCATCAGTTGTCTTCTCATTCTTCTCATTTTCAAAAAGTATCTCAACCTAACTGATGAGCCAAACCCAAGGTCCCGTTTGATGCTCCATTTATCATGTGGCTCTTAAAGTGCACTCTCCGAAATACTAGAGCAGGAGGTGTTGTATTTCCAGCTGCATTTATAAACAAAACTGTAGTAACCAGAGTTCCTCTCTCACCACTTACAGCAGCTGCTATTGTTTTTGGCCTTTTTGTGAAATCACACGAGAAGGTTCTTGGTTAGTTTCAGTTTTTGTTTCATCCATATTCCAAATCCTGGATAAGTTACAGAGTTCTGTATGTATCACAAGATACATATTTATATCCTTTCGATTTACGATTTTAGGGATGACGGCTATCCCAACCTTGGGGGTTAAAATTTTAGAATAATTATATTTGCAAAATATGTCTCCCTAAAAATAACGATTGACGGCTCCGGGCGTTCTTTTTTGTTTTTTGCATCAATAAAAAAACATGGGAGAAAAGAAGAAAAATTAAACATGTATGTCGGACTTCGTTTCATACCTACTAGCTCTCCCTATTCTCAATTTATATTTTAATAATGTTCCAACTGTGATATCTGTAGAAATAAATACTGTTGACCTACTTGTTTTATACCAAAATATTAAAATTTTAAAAAAGATCCACGTTTTATCAACCTCTCGTGATTCCTTCATTTAACACTTCCCCTCTGTAACAATCACTTACAAGTCTAAATCTATAATTTACGGGTATTTAAGTAGATACAAGCGTAGTATAAACATTCACGGTCCGCTACGAAACGTTGTTTTCTTCTTGTTTACTTGTTTTGTTGTTTATTGAAAGTTGCACGCTTTTCAGTGCGTAATTACATACACGTATATCCGTCTGATTACCAATATTTCAAATCCTGAGTGTACATAGCACTTGTAAAAGCTTTCATTAAAACTATACAAAAGAAGCATATATCAACTGTCTATTCATACGTGGTATCGGAGCTCTCATGGATTCCCATGGATCGGTCAATCACGATAAATTCGCAGGGGTGTGGTATCTAGGAGGGCATTTGGGAAATGTTATATATTATATATATATATATATATATATATATATATATATATATATATATATATATATATTGTTATGATATGTAAAATCAAGAAAATATTGGTTTGTTTAAAATATTTCAAAGTTCAACAAAAAATTAAAATAATTCAGAAAGTATAACCAACAAACATTTCTAAGAAGGAAAGTTATTAAATTCTTGGATTATCTGTACTAAACAAAAAGTAAGCTTTACATAAATTATTTCTTTGTAATACTTCAGTTGACCCGCATAAGTTTAAGTGAAACAAAAGACAAATTGAAACGGGTTTTTACAAATACATTAGTGCAGTGATTAAAGACAATAGAAGATATTTTAGAAAGAGGTTTTTGTTAGTTTTAAGAATTATAGAAAATAATATTTGTAAATAAGTTTTAGGAAATTTTATAATTATAGGTAAAAATTTGTTTGTTATCGAAATGAAAAAATGGGGAATTGTGACGAGTTTTGATTGGCGGAGATTGAAAAAGGTGGGATAAGGAAAGTTTAGCTAGATTGAGGAGAGAGAAAATATAGGCAGTTGGTTTCCAAGTCTTTGAGAAGAACATTGTTTGTTCTCTGGCGATTCCGAAGAAGTAGCAAGCAGTAGTGTTGAATGTTAGTGAGTTTTTGTGGAGTTAGTGTATCTGACAGAAGCTATAGCAGCCAAATATTGTAAGTCATATTTTTCTACTTATATTCCAAGAGTCACTGTTCAGGCCAACGAGAGATTCAGTTTATCGTAAAGAGAAGATATTCCAAGAGTCATTTTATCACTCGGGCCAACGAGAGATTCAGTGTATCGAGAGGAGAAAGGCTATCATAATTTGAATGATTTGTGTTTTTGAAGGAGATCATTAAGGACGATATACTTGCAACAATTTGTTGTAAGATTGCTGATTACATAGGGAGCGGTTGAGAGGAGATAATACAGTCAACAAGGAACAAGGATTTGGACCACTCATCATCAGAGAGAGATATTTTTGTTTTCTGCAGTTTTTTTCTTTTATTGATAACACAATTTTTACACGTAATTTAGAAAGGATATAAATATTTGGATTAGGAGAGTTAGAATAGTTTGGGATTTTGAGATTTCAATTAATATTTTTGTACCATTAATTTTTGATTGTTCACGTACGGAGAACAAAATTTTGAGAATCCTTATATGAGATTTGTTTATTGAAAACTTTTGAGTGTAAATTATTTCATTATTTTTATTTCAATATATAGTGTTAGATCATATGTGTTTTTTATTATTCCGGTATTCTCTGGACCTTATCTTTCACATGTAATAGCATAGATATTGAAGCACGAATTTAACCCTGAGATAAAAGAATTAAAATTGTGATAGAGTAATAATCATATCATTTAAATAATTTTAATTAATCAAAAAAATTTAATTAGCTAATTATTGCTTGGCGCACCGAGACTTGAAATATCACAATAACTGGCTTCCAAAACGTGGGGCTTGAAAATATCGCAGCTTTACATTTGAAGGAAGGGAAAGAGATCTGGAATAAGTACAGGTGATCCAGAGATAAAAACATATAACATTGAGGGAATTTGAATTTGAAAGTATTTTGACAATTTTTCCAGGGAATATAAATTTGATTTATTGATTGATCGTAGTTAGTGGATATTTACTGCTATTGAATTATTTGATTTTATTTTCTTTACCAATCGTACATTTGATATTTATTTTGAATTATTTGAATTTTACTGATTGCATATTTGATATTTGTCGTGAAAATTTAATACAGTTGGGGAGAAATATTGTCGTGTTCTGAAACATATAGAGTGTTGTAAAATTTCACATTTGGCGGGGACAAAAACAATAACAAAAAGTAACAACATGTCTGTCACAAGGAGACAAAGTAAAATGCAGGAAAGGAAGGAGGATAACAGAGAAGATAAAACAATTTTGGAAGAAGTATCGGATAATGAAGGAAATGTGACAATAGTTGAGGAGAGAAAAGAACTATCAGGAATAGATAAAATATTACAACTAATGCAACTCCAGTCAAAAAAAATGGAAGAAACAAAACAAACAATAGAGAAAAACCAAAATGAAACATCAAATAAAATGGATAGAAATCAACAAGAAACATCACTAAAAATGGAAGAAAACCAACGGGAAACAAAACAAACAATGAGCAATATAGAGCAGCGTCTGGAAAACTATGAACAGGAAATTAGAGGATGTGTTGAGGGGATAAAGAAAGAACTAATACAACAAATAGAAGAGATTAATGAAATTAAACATGATATGAAAGAACAAGAAATGAGAATTAAAGATAATTTGGAGGAATTAGAAAGCAAACTTGAAAATGTAATGAAAGATAGTAAGACGGTCCAGAAAAAGGAATTAGAACAGTTAGAAGAAAAATTTGAAATGGCGCTACAAGAAGACAGGAAGGAAGTAGAAAGAAGATTAAAGCAAAATGAAAAACAAATGGCAGAAATTGAACTAAGAGGGGTAGAGAGAAAAGAAGTTATCATCCATGGAACAAGCGAGGCGAAAATACAATTTGGCGGGGATATTCGGAAAACACACCCAGTACCGTTTGTTAAAAATTTGAAAACCAAATTACAACATATTAGATATTTTGACGATTGCAAAGAAACAATTAGAAACCATTTGAAAGAAGGAGCAGCGTTATGGTATGAAAGCAAGGAAGATGAGTTTGAAAATTGGACAGATTTTGAAAATAAATTTCTCAACTATTTCTGGGGAAAAAATAAACAGAGAGAAATCAACCAAGAGCTACAGAATGGAAAATATCACGAAAAAATGGGAATATCTGAAGAAAGATATGCTTTGCAGATATATAACAATTCAAAATATCTAGAATACAAATATTCTACCGAACAGCTGGTAGAAATGATCAGCAGACATTTTGAGGAAACGTTGGAAGACCACGTGATTTTGAGAAATTATCAAGATATTGATAGTTTGTGCCAATTCCTTCAATTAAAAGAAGCAAAAAGAAAAGAAATGAGAAATAGAAGACAACATGACCAATATAATGGACCGGAAAGAAGGTATTCATCAAATTATGACCAGAGAAACCGACATCCCAGATCAACAAACGAATATAGGCCGAGAAATTACAATAATTACAATAGACAACAAAATTACGATAACCGGAATGATACACAAAATAGAACAAATGAAAATCACAACAGGAATAGAGATGCACAAAATCCTCCGAATAGGAATACGAACGAACAAAGGGACGATAGAAATAATCAGAGATTCCAACGACAAAACAGAAGAGAGATGAATCATGTGGCAATAGAAAAGGAGGAAGAAGAAGTATTCAATGAATCCAGACAGGATTTTCAATAAGGCATCCACTAAACAAAAGTAAAAAACTCTCCGGTATATTTTGTCACCCGAGAGAGTTTATACAGTTGGCGGGAAACGAAAAACAAAATTCTAATTCCAGTCTAATTTTTTTAGATGCATTTATAAAACATAAAGCGATTAAAATTCTGATTGATTCTGGATCGGAAATTTCGTTAATCAATAAAAAACTAGTAAAAGAATTAAATATGGACAGATTTGTGTATAAGATTCCGAGGGTTGCTTTAGTGGGTGCAAATAATAAAAAATTGACGACAGTAAACGAAGGTTTAGGAGTACGGATCAGAGTGGGAGACAAATTCTATATTATGCAATGTGTGGTAATCGAAGATCTAAATCATGATATGATAGCGGGAATTGATGAATTGAGTGAAAAACATATCACCATCAATTTTTCGGAAAATCAACTGGAAATCAGAGCAGAACCAGATAACATAGAAGAAGAAAAGGAAACAGATAGGAGAAAATTTTCTGAAAGGATAAATGGACAAGAAAAACATAAAGAAATCAATATGACGGTAGAGGATAAATCGAAAGCTCAAGAAAAAAATCAATCCGAAGAGGAAAAGAGAATAAAAAAAAGAAGAAGAGTTCGAAAAGAAAGCAGGAAAAGAAGGAAGTTATAAGCAGAAAAATGGAAGGAGCCGAAACATGGTGCTCGGAATACCAGATAGAAATTAAAGATAAAGAAAAATTAGAAGAAGAAATAACGGAAGAGGACAGAGAAGAAATGGCAATTATGGACGAGAATCCAGAATTTTGTGAAGAAGTAATACGGACAGTGAACACATGTGAACAAACTGAGGATGAAAGAAAAATAATATGTGGAGAAAACATGGAGAAGGAAATAGAGAAGATTTTAGAAAATTATGGAGATCTTATTAATGAAGAAAGCCGAGTGGCTAAAAATTATGAACATTCTTTTAAAGTTAAAAACTTAGAAAATTTTAAATCGAAAACATATCCAATCCCGTATAAATACAGGCAAAGCGTCGGACAGGAAATTGAAAATATGATCAAAGACAAGGTGATCGAAAGATGTGACTCTCCATATATCAACCCGATAGTATGCGTAAAAAAATCAAATGGTGATTTGCGATTATGTTTAGATGCAAGAAACATTAATTCGCACACAATCGCGCAATACGAAGCGCCTTTGAACATAGAAGCTATTTTTGGACGAATCACAGGATCACACATTTTCTCCAAAATCGATTTGAAACACAGTTTTTGGTTAATACCTTTGGCAGAAAAGTGTCGAAATTATACCGCTTTTTCTATCGACGGAGTGGTGTACCGATTTAGGGTAGTACCATTTGGACTACAAAGTGCATGCGCTGCTTTGGTTCGCGCATTACACACAATTTTAAATAGGCATGGAGAATTTGTTGTACATTACATAGATGATTTATTAATTTTCTCACCGGATATAACAAGCCATCTACGACATATTCATACTGTTCTCGAAGAACTTGATCAAGCCGGATTAAAATTAAATATTCAAAAGTGTCAGTTTTTCCAAAAAGAGGTATTGTATTTAGGATTCAAATTAGACACAAAAGGGATTAGTCTTGCAGAAGATAGAGTCGAAGTCATAAACAACTACCCTAGGCCAACCAATTTAAAAACTTTACGGGGATTTTTAGGAATGGTAAACTATTTCAAAAAGCTGATACCAGACCTCAGTACAAAAGAAATACCGCTAATAGCATTACTTAAGAAAAATGTCAGATGGAAATGGGGAACGGAACAAGAAATCGCTTTCAAAAATTTAAAAGGAGCTTTTTCCACAGCTGTAAGAGTGCACCACCCAAGATATGAGCAACCTTTCATTCTCAGGACCGATGCTTCCATAAAAAAATTTGCAGGGGTGTTATCACAGATACAAGACGATATAGAGGTGCCAATATGTTTTGTTTCCCGTGTAACCAAAACGTATGAGAGAAAATACAGCGTTACTGAATTAGAGTTTGCCAGTGTGTTATTTTGTGTAAACAAATTACGTTTTTACCTACTTGGGGCAAGATTCACCATTGAAACGGACCATGCAGCGTTGGTACACATAATGAAAAATAGGTTGGTAAATAATAGAATTCATAGGGGCATTCTTTTACTCCAAGAATATGATTTTGAATTTAAATATATCAAAGGAACGGACAATATTTTGGCTGATGCATTGACGAGAGATGAACAATTCCGCAAAGAGGATCACAAAACTCTCCACGTAGGCATGAACATAATGAGAGAAGAAGCAGGCTTATTTTCTTTGGCCAAAATCAGGGAAAATCAGGAAGAATTGAATGAAAGAGAAAAGCAAAGGGCTGAACAAGAAAATAACCTATATTTTAAGAGGGTCGATGGTAAAGAACTCTATGTAATCACGGAGCAAATGGCAAAAGAAGTTTTTTTAAAGTTACACTGTGACAACGGACATATTGGAAGTAGAAAGGTGTGGCTTATGTTCAGGGAGAACTACATTTGTCGACAGGACTATACAATAGCCAAAGAGGTGACTCGAAATTGTGTGACATGCCAAAAGTGTAAAAGTAGGAACTTTAAAAATGAAAACGTCACAAAAAACGTCGTAGCTCGGAGGAAACTGGATATTGTTGCTATTGATATGTTGAGCGATTTGATACCAACAACTCAACGGAATAAACACATATTAGTTATGGTGGATCTTTTCTCAAAATATGTTAAATTGTACGCATGCAGAACCACAAAAGGAATTGAAATACTTAGGAAAATAGACAATTTTGTAGAAACGGTGGGAAGACCAGACAATATTTTATTGGACAATTTTAAAAGGGAATTAAGAGAGAGGGGCATCGATACAAAATTTATAAGCATCCGTCATCCACAGAGCAACCCATCGGAGCGTTTTATACAAGAAGTCACAAAATTTCTACGAATTGCCGCGGAAGAACATCATCGACATTGGGACAGAAAAGTGTTTGAGATCGAGACCTATTTGAATTGTGCTCCAAATACGGTTACCAAAGAGACGCCTTTATATATAATGAAAGGAACAATGCCTACAAGACCGTGGGAAGACACCGCCCCCAGACAATACGAAGAAGTGATCGAGTTGGTTCAAAGAAGATTGAGACGAAGTGGAGAGAAATATCTCCAAAGACAAGAGAGAACCCGAAGAAGAAGGCCGATCAAATTCCAGAAAGGAGATAAAGTCTTAGTGAAGGCACTGAGGGTGTCGAATTTACAAAATGGTGTTTGTGCTAAATTGATGCCGATATTTGAAGGTCCATATAGGGTCAATACGGAAAATGGGGTGAATAGTTATGAATTAGCGCACATAGAGACCGGAAATATACGGGGTATTTTTAACATTCACGACATCTATCAATATCATGAATAGAAAAGGTGAAAGAAATAATAAGTTAGACTTACTCACAATCAATTTAATTTAACTAATCGGACGACCGGTTTCGCTTTCTACAATATGCAAAGCATCTTCAGGTCACGATACAAAGTTAAAATGCTGAAAACAATAATCCCATATTAGGGTGTTGTCTAATAAAGATAAAAAACATAGGCAGGTGATACAAATTATATAAATTACAGTAATTATGCCAATATTACATGTCTGTGGTTTTATAAATGAATAAAAATAATAATAATAATAAAATGTTTAAGCAGACAAGGTAAGACCCACAAATTGGTAACATCGTCTATTAAACTGTAATGAATCAATAAATAAATGAACAACTAAATAAACATTACTTACATGCCGGTACTCTATTAATTGATGGTTGAAAGAACATGGTTCAAACTATCTTGGATTGTTGATTGGAGAACTCAGGTTAACTATTGTAATTGTTTAACAGTAAACTGGGAAGTTCTTGAGGAGACAGATTTTATCCAATGAAGTAGAGATAAGTGGAATGTATTGTTTGTTTTATGAAAGTAATGTTCTATACCATTAATTTATTTAAAGTTATTTAAGTTTATTCTGGAGATATATTTATGAAATGTGTGTTATTTATTGAGATTTTATGTTTTGTTCTGGAAGGTGACGGTTGTAAGACAATGACTAGGAATGGATGTATAGATTGTGTGGGTGTGCAATTGTATAATCTTGAAGTTATCAAAATTTCTTTGATAAATTTGTTGCAATAACTGGCAAATTATTGTAAAGTCCAAAGATTTTTATGTTAAAATTAAATTAAGACACTTTTACACACACAGAAACACACAGAAAACACTTTAAAAAACGGGGGACGAAACAAACATTTAATTAAAAATAAAAGGAGAGGATTTCCAAAAGAACTACATTTCTTATTAGGAGACAATGAGTTTTTTATGTGCTGTATATCAGATTTTAGAGGTAAACTTGACAAATGTAGGTTAAAGTGTGACAGTTCTTCTTCTATTTTAAATGCTGTAAGTTAAGTTATCCAGTTTATGAAGCAAGCTGATATTAATAAAAATAAAATCTAAATTTTTTTATCTAAATTTTTTAAAATCTAAATTTTTTTAATTTTAGATATCAATAAAATCTAAATTTTTTTTTTTTTTTTAAATTTTTTTAATTTTAGATATCAAAGTTATTTGATGTGTTAATATTGGCATACTTTAACAAACTTTAAATAATTGATTTCAATGTAACAATATAAATAATTGTAATACTTATTCTATGATAACTAACTCAGCTAAGTCAAAGTTACAGAACAAACTTAAGTGATTATTTGTTAATTAAATTAAAATATGTACATTTGTATTGAAAACTCACACCAACAATTATTTTCAAAGAAAGTTTGTAATTTAGTTATACATTATACATTTTCAATACAAATGTACATATTTTAATTTAATTAACAAATAATCACTTAAGTTTGTTCTGTAACTTTGACTTAGCTGAGTTAGTTATCATAGAATAAGTATTACAATTATTTATATTGTTACATTGAAATCAATTATTTAAAGTTTGTTAAAGTATGCCAATATTAACACATCAAATAACTTTGATATCTAAAATTAAAAAAATTTAGATTTTAAAAAATTTAGATAAAAAAATTTAGATTTTATTTTTATTAATATCAGCTTGCTTCATAAACTGGATAACTTAACTTACAGCATTTAAAATAGAAGAAGAACTGTCACACTTTAACCTACATTTGTCAAGTTTACCTCTAAAATCTGATATACAGCACATAAAAAACTCATTGTCTCCTAATAAGAAATGTAGTTCTTTTGGAAATCCTCTCCTTTTATTTTTAATTAAATGTTTGTTTCGTCCCCCGTTTTTTAAAGTGTTTTCTGTGTGTTTCTGTGTGTGTAAAAGTGTCTTAATTTAATTTTAACATAAAAATCTTTGGACTTTACAATAATTTGCCAGTTATTGCAACAAATTTATCAAAGAAATTTTGATAACTTCAAGATTATACAATTGCACACCCACACAATCTATACATCCATTCCTAGTCATTGTCTTACAACTGTCACCTTCCAGAACAAAACATAAAATCTCAATAAATAACACACATTTCATAAATATATCTCCAGAATAAACTTAAATAACTTTAAATAAATTAATGGTATAGAACATTACTTTCATAAAATAAACAATACATTCCACTTATCTCTACTTCATTGGATAAAATCTGTCTCCTCAAGAACTTCCCAGTTTACTGTTAAACAATTACAATAGTTAACCTGAGTTCTCCAATCAACAATCCAAGATAGTTTGAACCATGTTCTTTCAACCATCAATTAATAGAGTACCGGCATGTAAGTAATGTTTATTTAGTTGTTCATTTATTTATTGATTCATTACAGTTTAATAGACGATGTTACCAATTTGTGGGTCTTACCTTGTCTGCTTAAACATTTTATTATTATTATTTTTATTCATTTATAAAACCACAGACATGTAATATTGGCATAATTACTGTAATTTATATAATTTGTATCACCTACCTATGTTTTTTATCTTTATTAGACAACACCCTAATATGGGATTATTGTTTTCAGCATTTTAACTTTGTATCGTGACCTGAAGATGCTTTGCATATTGTAGAAAGCGAAACCGGTCGTCCGATTAGTTAAATTAAATTGATTGTGAGTAAGTCTAACTTATTATTTCTTTCACCTTTTGAAATGGACTCACACAAGCAACACATTCATGATATCATGAATAGATTTTAATAACATAGTGAAATGATTTGATCCTGGAAAACTTTTGTCATTTTAAAATTTAACAAAGAGTTTTCGGCAGATCAAATGGCGGGGATTTGTTATGATATGTAAAATCAAGAAAATATTGGTTTGTTTAAAATATTTCAAAGTTCAACAAAAAATTAAAATAATTCAGAAAGTATAACCAACAAACATTTCTAAGAAGGAAAGTTATTAAATTCTTGGATTATCTGTACTAAACAAAAAGTAAGCTTTACATAAATTATTTCTTTGTAATACTTCAGTTGACCCGCATAAGTTTAAGTGAAACAAAAGACAAATTGAAACGGGTTTTTACAAATACATTAGTGCAGTGATTAAAGACAATAGAAGATATTTTAGAAAGAGGTTTTTGTTAGTTTTAAGAATTATAGAAAATAATATTTGTAAATAAGTTTTAGGAAATTTTATAATTATAGGTAAAAATTTGTTTGTTATCGAAATGAAAAAATGGGGAATTGTGACGAGTTTTGATTGGCGGAGATTGAAAAAGGTGGGATAAGGAAAGTTTAGCTAGATTGAGGAGAGAGAAAATATAGGCAGTTGGTTTCCAAGTCTTTGAGAAGAACATTGTTTGTTCTCTGGCGATTCCGAAGAAGTAGCAAGCAGTAGTGTTGAATGTTAGTGAGTTTTTGTGGAGTTAGTGTATCTGACAGAAGCTATAGCAGCCAAATATTGTAAGTCATATTTTCTACTTATATTCCAAGAGTCACTGTTCAGGCCAACGAGAGATTCAGTTTATCGTAAAGAGAAGATATTCCAAGAGTCATTTTATCACTCGGGCCAACGAGAGATTCAGTGTATCGAGAGGAGAAAGGCTATCATAATTTGAATGATTTGTGTTTTTGAAGGAGATCATTAAGGACGATATACTTGCAACAATTTGTTGTAAGATTGCTGATTACATAGGGAGCGGTTGAGAGGAGATAATACAGTCAACAAGGAACAAGGATTTGGACCACTCATCATCAGAGAGAGATATTTTTGTTTTCTGCAGTTTTTTTCTTTTATTGATAACACAATTTTTACACGTAATTTAGAAAGGATATAAATATTTGGATTAGGAGAGTTAGAATAGTTTGGGATTTTGAGATTTCAATTAATATTTTTGTACCATTAATTTTTGATTGTTCACGTACGGAGAACAAAATTTTGAGAATCCTTATATGAGATTTGTTTATTGAAAACTTTTGAGTGTAAATTATTTCATTATTTTTATTTCAATATATAGTGTTAGATCATATGTGTTTTTTATTATTCCGGTATTCTCTGGACCTTATCTTTCACATGTAATAGCATAGATATTGAAGCACGAATTTAACCCTGAGATAAAAGAATTAAAATTGTGATAGAGTAATAATCATATCATTTAAATAATTTTAATTAATCAAAAAAATTTAATTAGCTAATTATTGCTTGGCGCACCGAGACTTGAAATATCACAATAATATATATATATATATATATATATATATATATATATATATATATATATATATATATATATATATATATATATATTACTTCCTCCTCCTCCTAAGTGCCTTCTCTGTTGAGGTTGGGGCAAATTTCTCTCTGTTCTGGGCTTGATGGATTAATTCATTTCCTCTTGTGTGGGTCCAATCTCGGATGTTTCGTAGCCCAGATTTTTCTTTTCGTCCTATGCCCCTTTTACCTTCAATCTTGCCTTCTAGTATTACCTGGAGCTGCTCAAATTCCTTATGGCCCTTTATGTGTCCTAGATATGACGTCTTTCTAATTTTGATAGTATTAACCAGATGAGGGCGTGCGTTCATTGCTCTCAGTACATGTTCATTCGTAGTTCTGCTTGTCCAGCTTATTCTTAGCATTCGGCGGTACTTTCACATTTCAAATGAATTTAATTTGTTGACGTCATACTGTTTTAATGTCCAGGTCTCACAGCCATATAGTAATAGAGACCACACATAATACTTTAGTGTTCTCAATCTTATTGAGACTGATAGCTTGGGGTTACAGAGCATTTTACGCATATTCATGAAACTAGATCTTGCTATTTCAATGCGTCTTCTAAATTCTTTTGAGTGATCTAGTTGATTATTTAGTTCTCTGCCCAGATATATGAAGCTTATGGAACTCTGAAGGGTGATACACCTAACCTAAGAGAAGCTCTAGTTATATGTTCGGAATATAAATTAAATAATAGGAGGGATAAATTGCACCCTTGACGTACTCCTCGTTCTATGTTGATGTATTTGGTGTTTCCGTTCTCTGTTCGAACGCATCCTGTGTGGTTCCAGTATGTATTACTTATGATAGCTATGTCGTGTCCCCCCCCCCCAACCCTACTTCTTTTAGCACCTTAATCAATTTTTCGTGTTTAATGCGGTCGAAGGCCTTTTCATAATCGACAAAGCACACATACAGCCGTTTTTGAACCTCAAGATACCTGTCTGCCATCAGTGTCAATCTCATAATTGCTTCCCTAGTGCCTGTACCCTTTCTAAAACCATATTGAGAACGACTCAGGTATTCTTCACACTTATTGTGAATTCGGTTATAAATTATTTGTATAAAAATCTTAGCGGCATGACTCATTAGGGATACAGTTCGATGGTCTTCACATTTCCTTACTTTTTGTTTTTTAGGAAGAGGTATATATGTGAATGTTAGCCAGTCATGCAGTATTATACCATGTTCATATTTAATGTTGCAGAGGTATGTTAATTTCCTGACAGCATTATCACTTAGGTGTTTAAAATGTTCGGCTGTTATTAGGTCTTTGCCGAGTGCCTTGTTGTTCTTTGCGTCTTTTATTGCCTGCAAAACTTCTTCGGTGAGAATGTTTACTTTTTCATCTGTATCTATTTGTGGGGCTCTTCTGTTCTCTGATCAAGAAACAAATCTTTAAGATATTGCTTCCATATTTCTTTCTGTTTTTCAGGGTCTAATTCCATTTGGATTTTCTTGTTTGTTACAATCGATAAATGTTTGGGTTTCTATATTCCAGCTACTTCTTTAACCTTTCTGTGTAGTTCTCTATCTTTATGCATTATTTGCAAATCTTCTACCTCTTTACATTTTTCTTTCGTCCACTCTTCCTTAGCTACATTTATTTTTTTCTCAATTTCCCTGTTGAGTTTTTTGTATCTTGTTAGGTTTTTGTTTTTTTCCATCCGTCTCCTCTCCATAATTTGTAATATTTCGTTTGTCATCTATGGTTTTCTATGTTTACGGTTTTCTTTTTGTATACTTTGGTCTGCTGTCTCCAAGACAGTATTATTAATTTTATCCCACATGTCTTCAATGTTTTCTTTTATTGTCTTCTCCTTAGTGGGAGCTATTGTCTTAGACTCTAACTGCGTGTCTACCATGTCTTCATACTTCTGTTGCTGTCCTTGGTCAGCACTACTCCATGCTATTCTCTGACTGGGTTTAGCCTTGTCTACTCTTTTAAGTTTTAATCGGATAGTTGCGACTACAGGATTGTGATCTGAATCTGAATAATATATTACTTAAGTACTCAGATAGAAGCACGTTAAACTCGACGTTTTGGCACCCATTTTGGAGCCATTATCAAGAGGGATATGGTTTCGTTCGAGTTCGGGGTGCTCAATCTTCCTACTTCCCTCACTCGTGACGTACTAGTATCTTGTTCTCCAGAAATACGAGAACCGTCAAACGGCACTGAGCTCTCAATCTGCCTACTCCTCCGTGTCAAGTGACACATCAAAAAATAGACAGCAGGCGTGGGCCAGCACGAGAAGACACTTGTAGCTCCAAAATCTATGGAAGTAGTTCGGGTTCATACCGGTCGAACTATTCAGATGCGCCGTAAACAAGATCCGAATTGCTATGTTAATAGCTAACGTTCGCAGCGGACAGAGCAATTGAAGATTAAAGAAGAAAAACAAGATACCCCAGAGAACCGACGAACTTTGGGGGATTAGAACCTTGGCAAAATGCGAACTCTCGTACCCGAGAACATTTCTTCCTAACTTGTGGGAATAAAATGAAGATATATCTTTTTTTTTTCTTTTTGGACAATGTTTCTTTTGACTGACTCTAGTAGCTTATGTAATACATTTATTAAAAACATTTGAATCAGCTATTCAGAAAAATGTGTCTTTGTATTTGATTTTAATTTGGACTCAGTGTCTAATTGGTATATTTTGACGACTGAGTTGTGTCCATTTTTGTATTTTTTTTTGGTAATTGATGTCTTTACTTGTCTAGATATATTTTATCTTTAGCTCATACAATTCGATGATCACTACCTGCATAAAATTTATTTGGAACAGATACATACATCTTGGATAATTTCTCTTTTCTTGCTAATTATAGTCTATTATTTCATTTTTGGTTTTATTATCCGTGCTTTGCCAAGGACAACAAAACAAAATTATGTATCTAACAAAAACATTATAATGATCTAATTACGAACCAGTATATCTACCTACTTTTCGTACTATAATTTTTTTTTGCTAAAAACTACAAAGAAATTTTGATTACGATACTTTTTATATATTTATAAAAAAAAATAGTCTCATTACCTCTCAAAGAAACTAATATGGGCGCCATTGTAATGGTAGCTGGCTTAATTGCGTATTCGTTGTTATTTTTTTCGTGTTTCCATCCAATCAATAAGAGTGATCTTTTAAACACGGGTGAAGTTAAGTGAATGGAGCGTTTAAGCAGGCCAACACGTGTTATTAGAGCCGATTTGCATACTTGACTAATCATTATACGTCTATTCAACAGAATAAACAGTTAAAAAAACGTTCAGAGTTTAAAATCCGTTTGGATTTTTTTTTGAATATTTGGAAACTTTCTTTTTAACAAATGGATGATGGTTTAAAACGTCAAGATTTGACGTGTAACTAAAAAATAACAAATTTCAAACCGTTACATTGATTACACATAATTTTCGTAAACTATAATGGAAATTAATTTCTTCTTCTTCTTCTTCTTCTGCTTCTTCTTCCTCTTTATAAGCAATTCTGCTTGTTCATTGGCGGATTAATACCTCCATTGAAGGTTGTGACTCCATCTTTTGCGCGGTCGTCCGATACTTCTTCTGCCGATTGGTTACTTATCTCTTACTATTTTGACGTCCGGCTCGCGGAGATAAAAATACGGCCGGGGTGGTCAGAAAGCCCTGCCTGTCGTAAGAGGCGACTAATGGGTAGGAATCGGGAGGTGGAGAGCCGTCGCTTGAGGTGTCGGGTTGGTAAAAACGCACACGGTCACTTCGGCGACACGGTCAGCGGTCTACATTCCTAGTATCCGAGACGAGACTCTCGTGGGACCACTCTACTCTCATTCCAAAAGAGCCTGGTGAGATTGAACGAGCTGGACCCGTACATACCTCTCCTGACCTTGTGTCAGGCGTGGTGTGGGTGCCCCGGCACGTACCCACCGGGAGATCCAAGAGTGGTAGAGGAGAGATTCTCGGCGGCGACCTGTCTACGCGCGAGGTGGAAATTCCTCCGCCTGCCGAACCTACCCGCCCGTGGTGTGGCAATAATGGGTAGGCAAGGTAGTCGCAACACAGGTGTTCTAGATGGTTCCTGGACTCTACAATCAACAAGAATATGCTTCCCAGAAAGTAATTCATTACAGTTAGAACACATTGGAGTATTTTCTTTTCTTCTTTCTTTTTATAAACAATTTTGCTTGTCATTGGCGTGTTGTTGCCCCTATGGAAGATTGTGACTCTAACCGTCCGATAATTCTTCTACCACTTGGTGATGTATCCCTTGTTATTTTAACAATTCTTGTAGCTTTTCCTATAATGTGGTTGTTCCATTCTTTTTTCTATTCAGTGTACTCTCGGTTATATCCTACACATTAGGAATATGGAGTGACAAATGCTGCTCCTACGCAGTTTGTAGATTTTAAGGCATCTGTATAAATGCAAGAGCTTTCCCCGCAAGCCTCGAGTTTCTTTAAAAATGACTGTTGGATTACATTTGGTGATATCTCTTATTTGTAATATTAGAGTAGTGTCGTATTGATTTCGGGAATCGTGATTAACCAGGAAGGGGAAATTTTTACATTTGAAGGAAAAAAGTTAGAAATTTGGTGTTGTAGATCTTTAAAATTTTAAGTTTCTGGGTAACGGTCCGTAAATGTATTTCAAAACACTGGGTGGAAATTATTACTGGCGACTGGAGATGCATATGAGAAGCATAAATACTTTATTCGTAGGATAAGAGGTGGTGCTCCTGTAAGGCATTGAAGATTCTTAAATAGTGTGGTTTTAAATTTACCTGTGGCAATATAAAGTGCTGTGTTTTGAATGATTTTAAGTTGCTTTGTAACATTTTTTGAGCAGAAGAATATACAATAGTTCTAAGTTGTTTCGTCGGTCCCCATTTTTTAATTGATAATGTTTTTATTACATTTAATTTATTTTGGTAAGACTTTCTTTCTTTCTTTCTTATTTCTGAAATATGTGGTTTACACATTAATTTTTTGTCAAATATCATTCCGAGAAAATTAATTTTGTCTGAGAATGTGAGCGCCTCGCCATACAGTTTTAAAGGTGTTCTTTAGAGCCAATGCCTTCTTGAGAAAAGCATGTTTTTAGTGGGAAGAATTACACGCCTACTGATGTGGGCCATATCTCTAGTTTATAAATGGATTATTATAAGTGTTTTTAAATCATAAGTAAGTGTAGTGTTCCGTTTTCCTGAATTGTTTTTTGTTGAAATAGAATTATCGACGCAAACAGAGAAAGCTCTTGACTGAAGAAAGTTTTCTATAAATCTTAGCATATTACCTCTAATTCTCTATTTGTGCAATTTGGATATAATTTTAAAACTACAAATTGTTTGGTATGCCTAAGTGATAAACCTTCGTGTATCTCTGACTCTAAATCTAGTAAGTTTTTTACGCATGATCTATTTTGACGGAATCCACTTTTTACTGGGGAATTAAATGATTTCCTTGTTCTAAGTACCACAATAGTCTTTTGTTTATAATTTTTTCTAGAACTTTGAGTGATACATTAGTGAGTGAAATAGGACGGTACAAGTCTATGTTTGTTCTGTCTTTGTTGGGTTTCAACAGAGGAATTACAATGCTGTCTGACCATACAGATGGAAAGACCTGATTTGTCCAATTAAAATTCCTAAACTTGCTTTCATCTTGAACGATCGTCCATAATAGTTGGGCCATAATTTTTCTTAGATCTGACTATATATTGTCTCTCCATCTCATTCGTGGACGTCCTAAGGGCCTTCTTCCTGTGGTGGCTTCCTCCCATATTAACTTGGCAAGGCGGTTATTAGGGAGTCTATGGACATGGCCAGCCCATCTTAGACGTTGGAATTTAATCTCTTGGGCTATATCGCTCGCTCTATACATCTGCTTGACCTCAGCATTTGTTCTAATTCGGTTTTCGTTGCTATTAATGTTATGATAAGGCCCAAAGATTCTTCTGAAGACTTTCCTCTCAAATTATCTAAGTTTTTTTTCAGTTTCTTTGGTCAGGGTCCACGTTTTCCACCCAGACATGAGCACCAGTCTAATCACCGTTTTATATATTCTAATCTTTGATATTTGTGTTAGGCTTTTAAATTGAATAGTATTTTGGAGGCTGTACATACATCTGTTTACTGCCTGAATTCTTCCTTTAATCTGTTCCGCAATATCGTTATCTGCTGTGATTGTTGCTCCGAGATATTTAAAACTCTCACTCTTTCAAAGTTATATGGGTCTATTGTAATATTTTGCCCTATTCTCTCTCGTCCATTTTGTCTGTTGGTGCACATGTATTGGGTTTTCTCTTCGTTTACCCTTAGGTAAACCCTACTCTTAGGCTTAAACCAGTTTTCTTTGCCTCTACCTCCAATTTATTAAAAGTCTCCTTCACATTGGTGACTGTGTTTCCCACAATGTCAATATCATCTGCGTATGCTAGTAGTAATTTTGGTCCATTTACTGTCAGTAATTCTGTTTTAAGTTGTGCTACTCTTACTACTTTCTCCAGGATGACATTAAAGAGGAGAGGTAACAGCGCATCTCCTTGTTTCAGGCCGCTGCTTATTTCGAAAGATTCTGAAAGTTTGTTACCTATTCGTACTCTGGATCTACAGCTATTCACACATAACATAACAAGCTGGATAAGTTTTTTTGGAACTGAAAGTTCTGCCATTGCATTTCACATAATGATCCCTTTTAATGCTGTTGTACGCTTTTCGGAGAGATTATGGATAGTTCTATCGACTTCCCATCCTTTTTCAAGCAGCTGTCTTAGAGTAAAGATCTGATCTATGGTCGATCTATGTTTTCTAAAGTTGGCTTGGTATTCCCCCATGAAATTTTCTACAAACGGTGTCAGCCTACTTAATAGGATGTTCGATAAGATTTTATATGCCGTATTAAGTAGGGAGATGCCTCTATAATTAGAGGTCTTGGTTTTGTCTCCCTTTTTATGGATGGGGATTATTACACTTTCGTGCCATTTTGTTGGTATTTTCTCTTCGTTCCATATAAGTGTTATTAGTTTGTGTATTTGTCTATGTAGAGTTTCTCCACCGTACTTAAGGAATTCAGCCAGTATATTGTCACCCCAAAATATATATTTTCTCCATGTTCTTCCTCTTGATGTATGTTTAGTAAAGTCTTGAAATATTCTTGCCATGTTTGGAGCACTTCTTTTTCATTTATTATTAATTCATCATTTTTTCTGAGTACAGACATGCATCTAAGTCTGAAGCCTTTCTTTTCGTTTGTCACTGATTTGTAAAATGCTCGACTATTTGACTGTTGCCTATTCTTTCCATTTCTTCATATTTCTGTTGTTTGTACTTCCTTTTTTTCTCTCTAATTAATTTTCTTGTTTCTCGGCGTGAAGTTGCATATTTTTCTTTAGTTTCTGCTGTTTCTTGTTGAAGCATAATGTTTCGCTTTATCTGATGCTGTTTAATTTCTTGTTTGTAATTTTCTCGGATTTCCTCATTTTACATTTTCTCGATGTTTCACTGTCCCAATGCTTCTTTGGCCTTAGGTTTCTCTGAAGATAGTCTCAACCTGATTTTTGCTTTTACTATCTGATGGTCTGTATCTCCATCTGCTCCCCTAAGGTTTCTTACATCCAGCACATTACTTCTATGTCTAGCATCTAGCAATTTGGTTCCGCGTGGAGTGGTCATTAGAGACCCAAGTCTGTTTGTGAATGTTTTTATGTTGGAACATAGTACACTTTATAAGCATATTTTTAGATGATGCTAGTTCTACGAGCCTTTGTCCATTGTTGTTTGAGATATCGTGGAGGCTGTGTTGTCCTATTGTCGGTCTTAGGTTAGGTTCTTTGTCAATTTTTGCGTTGAAGTCTCCACAAATTATCCGCATGTCTTGTTTGGGGATTTTCTCAAGCATTCTTTCGAGTTGTTCATAGTAGTAATCTTTAATGTGTTCGTCTTTATCTTCTGTCAGAGCATGTGCGGATATAATTGAGATATTGTACCATTTTCCTTTCAGTCAGGCGTGAAACTTATAATAGGGCATCCCTGCATTTTAATTGAAACATTCAGTATGATATACTCGTAAGGGTAGTATGTACTTATATACAGCAAATACTTTGTTTTACAATATAAACATTTTTCGAGTTAACTATGTTCTTAACTTTTTCGTTGTCTCTATAAAATTTTAATTATAATAATTATTTTAGTTTAGTCTTAACATTAGCTCGTAGAATTGATTTCGTTTAAAGTTCTTGTTATTCATAACTTTTATGAAAGATGTTTCCATTTCCTGCTAAGTCTCGTTGTATTTTCTTTGATATTTTGTATAATTTGTTCGATCTTATAATTTTGCTCAATTGTTTAAAAATAAAAACTTATCGACATCACCGCACTTGTGTTTTTTAGTCATTAAGCTATTGTTCTGGCAAAAATGATTTGATAAAACCGTCGGTAGGTACAGCAATAAAAACAGAAAACACAAAGCGTTCTTTCTACACCACGGAGTTCTCTACCACTCAAGTTGTTTTCGTGAAAGCTCTTCTCTTTCTCTCCTCTGTCTGTATAATTAACGAGCATATATTCCAATTCGAAAATTGAATGAGAGATCCATCCCCTTCGTCGTGGAAAAATAAGCTTCGGCATTTCTTAAGAACGCAATCAATGATAATTTAAAATAGGTCGCAGAAAACTCGCTCCCAACGCTTTCCCGCTCACTGGTGGCTCCACAGGGAGTTGCTATAAACAAAACTTCACACTAAAATACTTTTACATGAATTTTAATTACATTGTAATTGCCAAGACAAATTTCGCAAACGGACAAAAAAATGAGTGAAAATGCTTTAAACACGTAGTTCTAAGTCTTGTATCTATAAAGTTAGAATATGTGTGAAAAAACTGTATTCAACAAACATCAATAAAATCGAATTATGGAACAATGATGTTAAAAGAAAGAAAGGATAAGCTTGGAAAATATGACACTCCAATTAACGGTGGTTAGTGAAATCTTATCCATGCGGAGGTATTTTCTTTTATGTGCATGAATTCTCTGAAATAAGCAAGACCAAGCAATTTTTATTAACATTCTTCCGTTGAGCGAGGCTCTCCTTGAGGCGAAAATTTCTCGTGTGGCAGAAATAAACCAGAAACAAACAAAAACAGCAGCAGCAACAACAATGATGAAGTCAGCGGGTGAAGAGGTAATGTAGGTTGAAAGTCCTAAGATATTTTTACGCGACCAACGACCTTAGTCAACGATACTCACTGTCTTGCATCATATTCATGCCCGCCTTAGAAAACACACTGTAAGCGATTTAATTGTTTGCTCCATTTACAAATTTTATTTTTATTTGATAAGTAGAGATAGTAGATAAGTAGTATTATTAGGTACAGGGTTAAATTAACTACATGTCCTCTCACTCTCTCTCTCTCTCTCTCCCTCTCTCTCTGTTTCTCTCACACACACACACACACACACACACACACACACACACACACACAAGGAAAAATTAACTTATCCTAGATACCAGCGATATGGAAAGGACTAAGCTCTGTCGGGACTCAGTCCGTGTTATCGTAATAACACCAGTGGTAAAGAGAATAATAGGTACCATCTGGGTCCTTCCAATTTTTTTGGTTCTCCTTATTTCTATTTCCAGATCTCTCCCTAACGTATTTTTAGGTGTTTTCAGTGAGTGGAGTTGTTGGTAGGTTGATAATTAAACCCCTGTGAGTATGAAATTATTAATTAATCCAAGGTTGTATAGGTACTGGTTTAGTGACAATAGGTAATTGGCTGTGTACTTAATGTACCAGCGAGACTGTATCCTAAAAGACCCATCAGCCTGCTCTAGTCGCTGAGTAAAATAGCAGAAAGGGTAATACTAAAAAGATTAACACTCATGCGAGTTACAAGTGCATAAACAGCCGCCTTCCTCGACGTCAGTAAAGCCTTCGACAGAGTATGGCACCAGGGACTGCTATATAAAATAAACGAACAAGTATATATATATATATATATATATATATATATATATATATATGGAGAAAAGGAGTACGACCGTCAATCCAATATAAATTAAGGATCACTCAGATGAGTGGTGGGTTTTTTCGGTCAAAAGGTGGAGAAAAAAGACAAAGTTGATGGCTACTTCATCTATTTATTGAAGACGTTTCGCTTTCTTAATCAGAAAGCATCATCAGTTCATCTAAAAAGAACAATATGAAAAAACCACACAAGCATGGAAAAGTTGTTACATGTGTTACCTTAAAAAGATATGTAGCAGTCAGTGATAACAAAGTTGTAAAGACACTTAAGTAAATGGACATTATACAATTATGATGTATAAACAATAAATTGAACTAGATAAGTTAACAATTTGTTCAAACTATGCACAGCAAAAAGAACATGTGGTTTTGTTTTTTTATATAAATGTATAACTTAAAAAAACATTAAAAAAGAGAATGAAGAACTAAGAAAATCAAAGAAGCACTTCCAACAATATAGCAATAGTTATGATTTAATTTTTACTTTAGGTAGCATTATTGTATTAATTAATATTGAAATTGAATAATTTAATGTATAATGAAATTACCACTCCTGGCTTCTTGAGTGCTGCCGGTGAAATGGAGTTCAATTAAGACAATCACGCCATCAACGTAAAAGACAGTAAAAACCTTGAGGTCATTAATTATGACAGAACAGCAAGGTGAGATACCAACCCTAATGATATAGCGGTTTATTTGAATGATAGGATGAGTTTGGGTGACAACCTGTTTGTAAGGAACCAATAAATGAAAAGGAAAGGTGGTTAATAACACCAAATTTCCCCCATTGATCGGCTAAGAAAAAGCAAACAAAACAAGTGAGGTCAAACCAAAAACTCATATATGTATCGTCAACGTTGTGGATGGTTAATCAGCCACAGGTGAAGATCAATTATAATTTCCAACAGTCCAAGGTTCATAACTTGGAGCTGTAAATGAAACAAAAAGGATTCTATGAATCACATCAATTATATAATTGTATTGAACTATTTGATTAAAAATAGCTAATACAAAACTGTGTATATGCAACACGAGACTAGGTCAACAGTAATGCAAGTTGCATACGTGTAAGTTAATATAAGTAAGAAATATTTCTTGTATTCTATTTTATATTCAAATTATTTTATATGTTAATAAATATATGTGAATATGCAACTAGTGACTATGTCAAAAGTTAATATAAGTAAGAAATATTTCTTTGTTTTTTATTTTATTTAAATTTATTATTTTTATGTTTATATGTTTTTAATATAATATATATATATATATATATATATATATATATATATATATATATATATTGCATATATACATATATTAGATATGTGTAAGGATCCTTCATTAAAGTGATTTCTTATGCACGCCCATGTCCGTTCCTGACGCTGTCCTGTGCGCATATAGAAAAGAGGGTTCCATCTTTTCCCTAACCCGATGATTTTATGTATTTTTAATTATTAGAATATTGATTTCGTATTATTTCTCCCTTCTTTTAAGACTAATAATTGCTTGGCCGTATCTCTCATGAAGTCTGTTTAATGTTCTTAATTTTTACAATAGAATTATTCAAGTTGAAGTGTTTTTTCTTTTTGTTAGTTTACTAATAAAAAGTAAATAGATTGAATATTTTATATTGGCAGTTGCTGCTTTTATTCATTCATTATTTCAGCTTTTCTAATTAAATTTATTAAAATTTCGATCACGTCATAATAATCATATCTCGTAACATTATTATATCGGTCATATCAATTTTATTTTGCTTTACCACTTCCACCCCAATACATATTCAATTATTCGACTATCAAATTCTTCTCAACAAATGTATTTCGCCTAAAAACGAATGATGGTCGATTCCCATCACATTTATTTAAGCTTGGTGTATTACCGACACCATCCTGCAGTTGTGATACTATAAGTTCTTACGAAGATCTTAACCATATTTTCTTTGGATGCAACAAATATTTCGAAAAATCTAATAAATTAAGTCACACTTTTATTGAAATGAAATAATTGCTACTGAATGTAATATTTTGAAACTAGACCTCTCTCTGACTATTTTGTCAGTACAACCCCCCTTGTAAGTCATTAAAGACCACATATACACAAATTTATCACACACTAAAACGGCGATATTTTTTAATAACCTTAATGATTTTGATTAACTCTGTCAATTATCACTATCCTTGTTTGGATTCTGTTTATTCTGTTCATTTTAAGACCCATTATTAAGCTTATTTCTTTAATCTGTTATAGTAGGAGAATTAGTTTAATTTCGAAGCTCTCGAGGATGGTTGTATTATCTGCATAGCTTAGGTTGCAATCCTTCTTTTTACCGATAGTGACACCACCGTTCCAGCCTTCACTAGCTTTCTGCATTATCCAATTACCATATGTGTTGAATAAAATTGAGCTTAATATTCAGCCTTGTCTAACGCCCTTAGTGACCCTGAAACTTTCAGTTAGTTCTCCATTGACTGTTTCTCTGGGATATTTGTTATTGTATAAGCTTTTAATTAACAATATCACATGATGTGGGACTCGCATTTAAGACAAAACCTGCCACATTTTACTCTGATTGACTAGGTCAAAGGCTTTACTGTAATCTATGACGCATAGATATATTGCGATATTAAATTATCCCGATTTTTCTATAATCTGTCGTTCGTTTAAAATTTGTTCCCTAGTGCCACTTCCGGGAACGAAACAAAAGTAACGTAATCCGAGCAATTGTGCAATAGTTGCTACATAAATCTTTCGCTCCTTTTTTATATAAGGGAGCCAATCTCCAAGCCATTTACCTACCTCCTACACTCTTTGACAAATTTGGTGTAATATATTTTTACTCCAGTGTCATTAGGGGCCCTTACTATTTCAATAGCTATGTTATCTGGGCTAGCGGCTTTGACGACTTTTTTATCTCATAATTGCTGTTTCAACTTCACATTTGAATACGTCAGGCTCTGTCTCAAACCTGTCATCTTCTTGTTGTGATGGAGCTCTATGCTCTTCTCCGTCATCAATCTTCCACAATATTTTTTCCATCTGTGTAATATATTCTCTTTGGCAACGAGTAGAGTTCCGTTATCATCTTTCACATTGGTTTAGTGTGAAGGGGAGAGTTATCTGCTTTATTTTTTTTTTGGAATTTCTTATCCCTTCTGCAGAGTCGTTTTATTTGAGCATTCAGCACTGTACAGGCCTCTTTCTCATTCTCATCCTTCAGTTTTATAAATTGTATTAAAAATATAAAGGAGAGATCTTTTACCTAAGCTTTCGAAGAGCTCTATTATTTCACTCGGTATTTCATCTGGTCCCGACGCTTTTCTGGTCTTTGTTAATCTTTATTTTCGTCCATAGCACCTCCCTCCATTATGTTAGGTCCTGTCACTACTTATTTAATCTTATCTAATTCTCAATAGACTCTTTCCATTTATCAATTTTATCCAAATCAGTGATAATTAGTTTGTCGTCTTTATCAACGATGTTATTTGTATGTTTTTTATACTGACCCGTTACTTCATTTATTTTTTGATTCGTCATGTTTCCCCTGTAGCTGGATTTGAGTTGCTTAACTTGCTTTGAGTTTGAGTTGTTTTTACAGATTGATTTTACTGCATTTCTGTGATGCTCACTGATGGTTATGTAGTCAATTTGGTTTCTTACCTTAGGTATTTGTGGAAGAAAATATTCCTCCGTTTGGGGCTTTTGAGTATTTTGTAGATAAGAGGGATTTGAGGTACAGTCCGAGGAAACGTAACCAGCTTGGTGGCATTTGTAACAAGTTAGTTTATCGGAAAAAAAAATTCGGTACAAAATATTTTCAAAATCAATTAGGACGGAGTCGGGTACAGTAAAATTGTCTGTAGGTGCAAAGTAAACTTGTCTTCGAAAACTAAGTACATGGCTCTATTGCGGGTCTTGTATTCCAGCTTTAGGAACGAAATCAGAGACATTAATTTAAAACCAAGATTGATTAAAGACTGTTCGATTATGTCATGGGGTATACATGGACATACGTTGGATAAAACTAATCTATTAGCGGGTGTAATTAGTTTACGTGCTTTGGTTGTATGTTCTCCAATTTTAATTTCACCATGTTGACTTAGAAAATCATCTACGACTTGTATGCTTGAACGGTAGATGCATATTCTTCCGTTTGACATTTTGGATGAGAACAGTACATTTTTTGGATGGACTATAGTTCCTACTGCAATGGTGTACTCTTCTGTTCTTATTTCATCTACTGCCGGTAAAATTATAGCCTGGTTTTTTGTTGGGAATTTTGTTAATGGTTGTTGCTTAGTGATGGTAGAATAAGTATTGTTTTGCTTATCAAGATTAATTGATGGACCCCTGTAGTCAGAAGTACCACCTGTGATTTTGTCAAATTTAATCTTCTATCTTTTTTTAAATTTAAATTGAACTTTCATTTTAATCATTTTAATTTGGGTAGGTCCGACTCTGTTTATTTAAAAGTAAATAGTCGATCTTGCAATTAGCAAGATAATGCCAAGAGTTGAAACTAGTTTTTTTAAACAATTAATAAATACGAAATATAAATAATGTTCTTCGTATGTATATAAAAACAATGTTTTTAATCAAACTACTGCCAATTTGGAAACTGTACTTACAGCTATTAACAGACCACTGTATACTGCTTCTATATATATTTCGGTTGATTTCGACTTGTCTACCCAATATCTACTCGTTCTTTTAACACGTTTTATTGTCTGCTAGAATCATTATTATATCGATCAACTAATAAAACACTAATATAGCACTATTCTACTAAACTTCACGCTCAAGCAGCCACAATACACGTAAAAAACAATTAAAAACAAAGGTGACAACCAATCCAAATCCATTGTTTACACACTTTCTTATTTTTCATAGCGCTTTTTGTTAATTATCGTGTTGTTATTGGTATTGGGGGTCACAGTCGATAATTGATTTGTGAAGATATCGATTTTCAATTCCAATTGTGCGGCACAAAAAATTAATTAATCTATTAGTATCTTTTTTATGCATGATGAAGTTGTTAGTATTCAGAATGGAACAGATATTATTAATAGTTCTAACAGAGCATAATAATTATTCCCCCTATTTTTTATATAATTGTTAGATGCCTATTTTTCGGACCTAACTCAATGTCTTCATTGATTTTTTTATCGCACTGTGTGTCTCACATAAAGAAATTGCAGGTTAAAAAGTTAAAAAGTGAAGAAAAATAAGATTAGCGGCGTTAGAAAAACTGACCGACCCAAGAAAAATCAAGAGATAGGATAGTAAGAGGAGAGTTTTTAAAAAAATAGTACAAAAAACTAGCAAGCCTTGCAAGCAACCGAGAAAATCAAACTGACGAATTGTCGTGATAATGAATACAGATAGAGACAAAGGAAAAAGCACAAAGCAAGGTAAACAAGAAAGAAAATATAAATCAGTAAAAGAAACAAACAAAATATAGAAATAGGAACTTGGAATCTGAGGAGGATATACGAAGAAAGCACAATTACAAATTTAAAGCATGAACCACGATACACAAATACCGGTATGCTACTCAAGAAATAGAAATGTGTACTCCGACGTCATCTGCGAAGCAACAGTACAGAGTACAGGGTACTACGGTTTTCGAGATGTAGGATTCCCTATCCTGGTAGATGTATTTGTGCATCGTGCGGTAGATAAATTGTTTTTACAAATTAATCACCCCTGTGATAAGTCTTTAAATATTTTTATTTTTGCAGATCCTTCACATTTGATTAAACTTGCCCGAAATCATGTAATTGGTCATGGTTTTATTATTGACAATAAAATAATCAACAAGGATTACTTTGAAGCGCTATTAAATATATCAACTTCAGAATTGACAATTGCGCATAAATTTACACTACATCATCTCTATTTAAAAGGCTCTATGAGGAAAAAAGTGAGACCTGCACTTCAATTATTGTCAAATTCTGTAGCAAAAGCTATTGGTTATGCTAGAGAAAATGGACTTATGACAAAAATAGTTATTGGAAAGAAGCTGCTGTAACTGTTCAGCTATTTAATGATTAGTTTGATCTATTAAATTCTCGATGTAAGTTCGTTGCCAATTCTCCAACATGTAATGCATATGGTACAGATTTAGATAAGCAGTCACGTCTACTGTTCAATTGCTGTTGTAATTCAGTGCGGATTGGTAAACATAAAGGACTTATTCCATTTCAAAAAGGGATATTGCTTACTAATAGATCTCTGAAAGAGTTACTTTCTTACCTACAAGCACAATACAACGTTGATTATATTTTAACTTCGAGGTTGAGTCAAGACGTGCCTGAGAATTTTTGTTATATTCAAGGAAAGGGTGGTGCAAATGATCATCCTTCGCCAACAGAATTCAAATATAGATTAAGATGGTATATTTTAGAAAAACATTCGTCGGCGATATTTACAGAATGTCGCGATACTGTTGAAACTAATGAATCCTGCGTGAGTAACAGCTTAATAGAAAGTCCTCAATTGCCAAGCGATATTTTGGCGTCAGAAGATATTTGCTTGACGCAAAAACTGCTGTCTAATTTGATAGAAAAACTGAAGGTTCAAAAGAATCTCAGTCTGAGGAGGACAAAATAATTCAAAATACATTTATAGAAGCTCACTACTTGTTGGAGGATCATATAATTGATGGTGACGTTTTAAAAGTCGCAGACAATTATGAGATGAAAGAAAAAATTCATCAGGACTGTTTAATGTATGTTGATAGTTTTGTTGCATACAAATTCAAACATAAATATAGTTTAGGCAACCCTACAAAAACTTATGAGACATATATGGAACCAGATTGGCTACAGATAGTCTCTAGAAGTTTTCTTTTGTACCCAAACGAAGAATTGTGGGAATCTACACTAAAAATGGAACCACTGTTTTGTACAATCTATGGAACCTCTTTATCAAAAAAAACTAAAATCTTTCAACAACTGGCACAGAAAGCTTTAACTCAGCTTGAGAATAGCACGATACCTATATCTCAGTAGGACATGCACATACACTTCTCAACAATTGAAGTGGATTTTATTAAAATGTGTACCTATTATATTTTTGGTTCATAAGGTCAAATAGAAAAATGGAGTGATATAAATAAAAATTTAATTTTACTGTGTATTTTCATACAGATGTACCGAAAGAAAGAAATTCTTTAAGAAAAAAAAAATAGAAAATAAACAAAAATTGTAAAATTAACAACCTAAAATTTCTATTTCTGCTCAATTTCTAATATCTCGAAAAGAAAAATTAATAGTGTGATAGTGTCTGGGTCCACCTCTGTATCGCCTTAGTGCTCTAACTCTATTTGGAAGACCTCTTATTAAATTATTGATGAACTGCTGCGGTATACGTTCCCAAATCGCGCGTAATGTATTGGCCAACTGATCTAAGATTTGGGGCGGTTGAAGGGGCCTGTTTTGTTGCCTAGACATTTCGGCCCAAACATGTTCAATGCAATTCATATCAGGTCAACACGGTGGTCACTCCATTATTGTAATGCCATGAGATTTTATACACTCGTTGACAATTCTCGCACGGTGAGGGCGAGCATTATCATCAAGCAGAACAACTTGTTCGCCTATTGCACAAAAAAATGGAACAACTATTGGTGCTATGACTCTGTCTCGATATCGTGTAGCAGTCATTGTCTCATTAATTAAGACGATTAAGTCCGTGCGACCATCAAAACATATGCCTCCCCACACGCAAACGGATCCACCTCCAAAAAGAGTGGTTGGGACTCTCAGATTTTCATTGTAACGTTGTCCTCTTTCCCTCCACACCAATATTCGGTCATCATTCGTATACAAACGAAATCTGAACTCGTCAGTAAAGAGACAATTCCTCCAAATTTTGAAATTCCACTGATAGTGTTCCATCGCCCAGCGATATCTGCATGCACGCTGCTTCCTAGTTAGTCGTGGATGGGTAGCGCGCCGTCTAGCCCTTAAATTGGATGCATGTAACCGTCTTCTGACAGTTTGACTGGAAATCGCTCGTCCGGTAGCATGCCTGAAGATACTGTTAATTCTGGAAGCCGTGAATGTTGGGTTTCTTCTTCCTGTCAGAACTACAAAACGGTCTTGCCGACGAGTTGTAGATCGTTCTCTTCCTATTCCATGCCTGTTTGTTGCAGATCCAGTTGCTACATACCGATTCCATGCACGACTTATCACACTTTGCGACAGATTTAGCCTCATAGCAACCTCTTGTTGAGTTATGCCTTGTTCGATCCAACGAACTAATTGCTCAAGCTGCACTAGTTCTAAATGTCTTTGCGGCATAATGTTTTTGTGATAAATAGATTTCTTGACTTATTGACAACTGGTAAAGCCAATACAAGCACTTTTATACGAATGATATATTCATGTTTGGAACAACATGTCTCTCTTTGTACGAGATAATGGCCGATAAGAATAGGGAGAAAAAAACCACATTCAAAAAATATTGGCAATAAAGATAGCATATAGAGTATAGTACAGATAATTATTTTAAAAATAGTTTTATATGTTAATTTTAGGAATTTTAAAATTATCCACTTCAATTGTTGAGTAGTGTATATAAGATTAAGAGAAATAAACAGACAGATTAGTTTCAGATTAGAAACATTGTAAATTAAGCTAATGTTGGAAAATGCAATTCAAACTTCGAAGATATTTCTTAGAATTTATTGAGAATATATATTTAGAATTTTCGGGGTGAAATAATTTTTATTAACAATATTGAAAAAAGAAAAACTATTAACGACGAGTATTACTGCGAAGTTATTGCAACGATTGAATGAAAAAATCAAACAAAAACGGGCATTTTTGTAATAAGAAAGTGTTGGTTTATAAATAAAATGCACTATAACTCAGATTCGTTATTGCAATGGACAAAGTGTGATACCTTGTGTACCTATTCGCCAGATTTAGCACCCTCGGATTATTTTCTGTTCGCAAAATAGCTTAGTGCTCAAAGATTTTTCAACCATCATGAAGTAGTGTCGGCAGTTAATGGCTATTTTAAGGAGTAAGACAGTTCTTATTATAAAAAGGGTATCGAACTTATTGAACATTGATGTGAAAAGTGTTGAAATGTTGAATAATAAATAAAAATTTGCCAACATAAACAATGCACCCAAAATGTAAATCACATACATATATGTATTTTTAATGTTTGCTTTAATTAGTATTGAAATATATACGACACATTTCCAACAAAGTACATCTCGTCTTTGAATGAAGTACTAAATCAAACATCCGCTTCTCACTTACTCAAATGTTAATTAATGTATCTTAAAATTAAGGACACATTCCCAGAGAAAACTACCTACATAAAAAACGGACTGTTTATTGAATGCTTGTAAAACATTGTCCCAAAAAGAATCCCACCACGACTATGTTTATTTACAAATTAAAAAAATTATATTTAAACTTTCATTTACGTCCAAAAAATTACTAAAAATCTTACTATATTCTATTTGAAAATCAATGATTTCAAAATAAATTTAAGTGAATGGCTTTTTGTCGATATTTAAACAAAACCAACAATTTTGCGCTTATGTTTAAAGGTCTTAGCAGAAAAAATGTAAATATGTAATAACTGAAATAATTAACAATAAGAAATTTTATGTCGTACTTCAACGCTTTCTACGAAACTTAAGTACTTCTCATAGTATTTTATATCTGGACAGATAAGACAGAGACAAGAAAATTTCAAATAATTTTAAAATTCTTGGCCAATGGTTTATCACATGACATAGGTGATTTTCTGTATCATAAAAACTATGCTATCAGTAATTTTCACACAAAAATTTAAAGATGCTTCCACCGTGAAACGGTAGAAAAAGATCAGACATACGAGAATCATACGAGAATGGTTAAAAATGGAGTAATTTCCAATGGTCTATTAAATCTAAAGTGGGAAAGACCGGATGGATTACGTACAGTTCAACAATTGGTACTGGCAATAACACACATTAAAAATGTATTGCAAGGACTTTATAGTAGCCTTTTTAGAAGACGTTTCAGAGTCAAAAGAACACTTGCCAGAGTTTGAGACATATTTTACTGGATGAATTGTCGCCGAGATGCAGATGATTGGTTTAAGAGAAGTAACTTATGCAATGGTAGAAAAGGCCTTTGAACAAGAATTCGTCGTAACATTGTATAATATCTTTCCGGAGAGCCTTTTGAACGACTTGCAATAGATATTCTTGGTCCACTTCCGATAACAAAAAAAAGGAAACAAGTATTGCACCCCTTTCTAATCAAGAAACGACTACAGTAGATATTAGAATAAACACACCAGCACTAAACACTATGAAGCAACTACAATCAGAATACAAATGAGGAAACAGAAATAAGAACCACTTCTGCATACGTAAGGCCACGAGATCCAATAAACGACGATGATCTGAATGCGTTCCTGGAAATAGAAGAGCCGTCCATAATAATAGGAGACCTAAACGCCAGATCCCTAAACTGCAATGATATAGCTACGAATAGAAATGGAAGACTACTAAACAACTAAGCAAGCAACGACGATACCATGGTAATAGAGCACATCGAGCCAACCCACGTCCAAAGAGATGCTCAACCAATCCATGTAAACATAGTAGTAGCTAAAAACCCAAAACTACAGACAGATATTGGAACATTAAACGAAGGATCAGCAGACCACAACCCCATATTACTAGAAATAAGAACATGGGAAGAAAACAGCACAACAAGAAAAAGAAAGAAAACAAATTGGTGGTCAAACTACAAAAAACTTGTGAGTATAAACCAATAAACAAAAGAAATAATTAGCCAAAAAAACAGAGCCAGAAAGAGAGCCAGAAGAACAAGAAACCAAAAAGAGAAAAATAGAGCAAACCGTCTAAACAGAAAAGTGAAAACGGCATTGACACAACATAAAAGTCGAAGGTGGAACAACTACATACAAGAAATGGATGAACAGTGCTCAAATATGCAAAATATTTGGAAACTTCAAAAAACATTAAGGAACGATAGAAAACCCATCCTCCATTACATGGAGAAAATGGCGTCGTTCACACCATTCAAGTAAAAGAAGAATGTGCTGAGGAGGACTCTCTCTCTCTCGAGAGAGAGAGAGAGAGAGAGAGAGAGAGAGAGAGAGAGAGAACACTAAATTATCACCAAGACGAAGACGTAGACTTCAACAAAGAAATCGAAGAACACCAAGCAATTCTTGAAGAAGCAGACGAGATAATCACACCCACATCTCCACAAAAAATAAACGAACTAATAAAATAAGCACCTGGTCTAGATGAATTTTTAGACAAAGCTCTAAAATATCTGCCAGCGAAAGCAATTGTATTTTTAACAAACATCAAAAATACGATTCTCAGATACAGGCTCTTCCCAAACCGATGGAAGAAAGTCCAAGTTATTATGATTCCAAAGCCAGGAAAAAAACTACACGCTTCATCAAAAATAAAGGTCGATAAACTTACTTCCAGTAGTCATCAAGATTGTAAAAGGGTCATACTAAGCAGACTCCAGGTTAGAAACAAACAGATTAGGAATAGTCCAAGAAGCTCAGTTTGGATTCCGAGCAGAACACTCCAGTGAACTACAAGTACTTAGACTAACAGAGTACATAATAGCTGAATTCAACGACAACCAGTATACAGGAGCAGCCTTCTTGGACGTAAGCAAAGCCTTCGACAGAGTCTGGCATGATGGACTGACATACAAAATGAGAAGCTATGGATACAGGGGAGCCATCAGAGAACTAATATCATCGTACTCGTAGTACGGTATGTACTTGGACAGAAGATTAAACTGGAGAAAGCATACATGTACTAAGCGAAAAAAACTGGTTCATAAGTTGAGGAACATCTATTGGTTGTTAAGCAGTAAAACCAAAACAAGCAACTGAAAATAAAATATTAATCTATAGATCTTTAAATAAGTAGTTTGGACTTATGGACTAGAATTATGAAGAACAGCTGCACACGCCGGACTATAATAACTATAACTATAATAATAAATGTGGGTTTAATAAAAAAATTAATAGATAAAAAGGTATAAAATAGATCTAAATAATTTTCTGATATAAACAAAAGTGTAATTTAAAAAAAAATTAAAATTCAAAACTTAGTTCTGGATAAACTGTGCCATACACATATTGATAAATTTGCATTGACATTGAAACAACTGTCGTGAGAACAATGAAACTCGAGAAATTTTAATAACAAGTTATGTTTATTGCTTTTTCCAAAATAGACAACATATAGACACCAAAAGTCAAAAGCGAAAGTCGTCTTCCTAATAAAGAAGTAAGAAATAATAATGGAGAGCTTTATCCTCGACCAATAAATACGTTCGGAGGATTTTAAAGTCGCCCGACGTCTTCGTCTTCGTCGTCGCAGCTCCAACATCAGCAGCACCAGCAGCAGCAGTACAATTATTCATTCAAGTTATAACATATTCTGGTTTTAATCCTTGAGCGTCCTTCTTTGTTTATCGAGCGAAGGAAATGAGTCCGTTTCTTTTCAGAAAGGCAAAACTTTTAATGACCGCCCCGCCGCCTCTCCTTCTTGCTTTGCTCTGCCGTTTCCAGAGGCGGTCGGTGATCGGCATCACACGGAAGGCGACTCATTAAACGTTTTCATTAACAATTTTATAATTTTATAGAAAACACCATCAAACTTTTTATGGTTGCAATGCCAGAAGGATTTCTTGTCGAAGCTTGATACTGAGCTTAAGAAAAGTCATCCTTTTTTCGACGCACTTTTCTTCTTTACTTCCCTAATAGGCATAAATAGACCATTAAAAATATCTTTTGTCTTTTTTTGTCTTCTTCTGTTTTTCATCTAATGTTTATTTTTCTTTATTTACTACATCTTAAACATATTGATGATAGAAGAAATACTATTACAGATGGAAGAAAAAAGGAAATATAAAGGAAAAGATCTACAGAAGATCTACAACGAATAATTAAGGAAAAAATCAAAACAGCTAAGGAAATCTATTTGATGAAACAATGTAAAGATATAGAAGAACTAGAAACAAAATATGATATGAGAAATATGCACTAAAAAATAAGAGAAGTGGCTGGAATGCGTCGAAATAGACAGCAAGGACACATAAAAGACAAAAAAGGAGTACTACTAATAGATTTACCAGAGAAATTAAGACGATGGGAGGAGTACGTTAGAGAACTTTTCCAAGATGAAAGAGGTGAAATGCAGAAAATACAAGAATTAAATCCTTTAGAGAGATTTCATCTATCTTACGATAGATGAAATCAAATATGCTATCAAAAACTCTAAAGACAATAAGGCAGCTGGATTAGATGAAATACCAGTAGAACTGTTAAAACTAGTGGAAGAGGATAACTTGGAAGTATTGGCATATTTATTCAACACGGTGTACAATATGGGAATAATACCACAAGAGTATCTGAAGTCAGCAATTATAACCATCCCTAAAAAACAAGCAGCAAAAGAGTGCTCTGATTATCGAACACTGAGCTTCATGAGTGATACTTTAAAAGTACTGCTGAAAGTAATACACAAGAGAATATACGAAAGGCTAGAGGAGGATATTAGCGAGACGCAGTTCGGGTTCCGAAATGGAATGGGTATTCGAGAAGCACTATTTGCCATTCACATATTGATTCAGCGATGTCGGGATGTAAACGTTGATCTACACTTGTGCTTTGTTGATTACGAAAAAGCTTTCGATAAAGTGAGACATGAAAAACTAATATCAATACTTATGAACAAGCGCATTGACACTAAAATTATAAATATAGTGCAAACATTATATTGGAACCAAAGTGCCCTAGTTCAAATTGATGGGCAACACTCAGAAGAAATGAAGATCTGTAGAGGAGTTAGACAGGGATGTGTTTTATCGCCACTTTTGTTTAACTTATATTCTGAATAAAATGAATTCGTTAGGATTTCTGCCTAGATGAATAGACATGTCGTGGAATGCAAATTTTAGATTCCCCATGTCTCTTTTAACATCTTTATCGTCGTCTGGTCATGTCTTGCAATTTTTAGAAGGCTCCAGATTAAAGCAGAAATCTGAATTTGTTTCGAAACTATCTTACCGATTTTTTTATATTCTGAAGTTTTCTTCAATTCTGAAATTTTCCAAGACACGCTCAATAATATCAAAGTGGGAGTTACCGATAACGGAAAATTATTAACAACTTACGATATGCAAACGACACTGTGATCACAGCAACGAGTATAGAAGATCTACAACATCTTATAGAAAGTTTAAGTATGAATAGTGCTGAGAAGGGAATTACTATAAACGCTAAAAAAACGAAGTACATGCTAATTACAAAAAGACCACAAAATATACATCACCTATTGTCAATCAATAGTAACGTGATAGAACAAGTAGAAAAATATCAGTACTTGGGAACTTTGATCAATGAAACCAATTATCATAATGCAGAAACAAACAGGCGAATAGAGATTGCCAGATCACCATTTATATGAATGAAGCCACTCCTAACGTGCAAAAATCTAAATTTGGAGATCAGACTACGTACCATTCGCTGTTATATATTTTCAATATTATTAAAAACATTAAAAAAATACAATTTAAAAAGAATCGAGGCTTTCGAACTCTGTTTATACCGCAGAGTGTTAAAACTATCATGGACTGATAGAATTACAAATAAAGAAGTACTGGAGAGGGTTGGTAAAGAAACAGAACTAATCACCACTATACAAACCAGAAAACTGGAATACCTAGGCCACGTGATGAGGGGACCAAAATATGAAATTTTGAGATTCTTAATACAGGGAAAGATTCAAGAAAGTAGATCTGTTGGCCGAAGGCAGAACTCATGGTTGAAGAATCTACGTGATTGATATCAATGCAGATCGATTGATTTCTTTAGAGCAGCAAGCTCAAAAATAAAAATAGCCATTATGATTGCCAACCTCCGTAGGGAGACGGCACTCTAAGAAGAAGAAACATATTGATCCAATCTTCATTTTTCTTGAAGCGACCTCCATTTTGGTTCTCGAATTTTAGTTTAGAGCAGTCGTATAATTTTAAGTTTATTAGTATGCTGAACAAATTCCCCTTCGTTGGCTCAGTGAAGATGTTCGTTCAGTTGTAATGGAAACTCAAAATAATAGTAGCAGAGTTTATTGATGAGACGTACACTATGGGTGTTGACCCGGGATTACTTTGAGTGGAGACTGATGAAGTTGATCGTTGAAGACTATCAAGTTTGTTGAGTGAATATTGATTGAATGCTTCTCTAGGCAAGAGATCTTAGTTATATATAAGTTTTAATTGGGTCAATATTTTCGCGGACCTCGCGTGATACGTGTATCTAATTTATGTAAATTGTTTAACTTTGTCAGCACTTTTGACTGATGTCCAAATTATATTATTGATAATTGACCAAATGTGTATGTAACCTAATTAACTACGTGTGTGTATTTAATAACAAATAAATTCATTCGGTCTACTGGGTGATAAAATTATACTGTTCAATTTCGGATATGAATTCTGAAGATTTGATATTGGACAATGCTCTTAATCTTCCAATGCGATTTTTTCTAGGTTAATTCTTATTTGTAGTTCCTGTGTTTGATTGTCTCTATTTATTCTAATTTCGTGAATAGATATTTGTGTTTGTCGAATTCTTCAATGATTTTGTTCTCTAGATATATAGTTCCTGGGAAGACCAAATTAGTCATGACTTTTATTTTTGGGAACTTGTCCCAGTCTACCCCTATGTTTTTTCGTTGATTGGATTTCTTTTAAATCATCTGTTCTTGGTACTGTGTCATGCGCAAAACGTAGACTATTTATTTTTTTCACCTACTCTAATATCTTTATTTTTACAATCGAGGGTTTTAAAAGCAAATTGTAAAATAGTTTTGAATAGTTTTGGAGACAGTGTATCACGCTGTTTAATGCCTCTTAGTATGAGAATCTTCCTGGTTAGGTTCCTGTTATGGATTCTTATGAATATCTCGGACATATTACACGTGGAGAGAAATACACCGTGCTCCAACTGATTATGCAGGGAAAGATCCAAGGAAAGAGAAGCATAGGGAGGCGTAGAATGTCATGGCTGCGCAACCTGAGAGATTGGTACGGATGTACATCAAATGAACTTTTCAGAGCAGCCGTCTCAAAAGTCCGAATAGCTATGATGATTGCCGACCTCCGCCGCGGAGATGGCACTTGAAGAAGAAGATGGATTCTTACACTCACCGTTACGTTGCTGTAGATTATAATCATTCATCTCTTTGTCTTCATCGTCTCTTTTAAATCTTCTTTGGTCTTCCTCTCGTACTCCACCCACGAACTTGTAAATTAGCAATTGTTTATATTGGGTGATTAAAGTCTTGACGTTGAACATGACCAAACCATCTTAACCTATGCTCTCTCATTTTGACTTCAATTGGTGTTATCTCTAGACTTCTAATATACTCATTCTTAGTTTCATCCTTTTTTGTCAGTTCACTTATCCATCTAAGCATTCAGCATTCTCATTTCTATTAGATTCGTTGTTCGACTTTCTTTTTACCTACCAAATATTCAGTTACATACATCATAGCTGGTTTTATGTCAGTTTTATAGAGTTTTTCCTTTAGTGGCATTGGAAATTTTCTGTCACACAACACACCACTCACTTTTTTCCACTGTTTTTGTCTCACCTTAATTCTACTATATATATTACCCATATTAGAGTAGGGACATGTAACACGCGTGTTGCCAGCGATGGCGAGCAAGCGCTGACAAGCGCCAACAAGCGAGTGTGTATGTTTATTAGCATACTTTGATATGGTACGGTACAAAAAGTACGCATGTCTGAACTTATCAGTGTTTGCAATCGGCGCTGACCAGCAAACAAGAATGTTCAATACATTATTTTCCAGCTTCTAGTACGCTGGTATTTGGAAGTGTTTGTTTTTGTGCATTTACACAATATTTGAGGTTATAAAAGATAAACTATTCAAAGAAAACTAACAAACATAGAAGAATCCTGAAGATATCATGGACCAAGCATGTAACAAACAACGAAGTCATGAGAAGAATCAACAAAACAAAGGATGTATTGGAAACCATCAAGACACGAAAGCTGCAATACCTGGGGCATGTTATGCGTAAAGATACAACCTACTTCAATTGATTATACAAGGGAAAATCCAGGGCAAGAGAAGTGTAGGAAGAAGAAGAATCTCACGGTTGCGTAACTTGAGGGAATGGTACGGATGCACATCAACTGAACTATTCAGAGCAGCAGCATCTAAGATCAGAATAGCCATGATGATTGCCAACCTCCGTCGCGGAGATGGCACGTGAAGAAGAAGAAGAACAAACATGTGACGTTTGTAACGGTAAAAGTTACTTAAAACCATTACTCTTCGCAAAAATATCATCATTCAAACTTATAATTTTATTTGTAGTAATTCCAACTTTACATGAACATATCAAATACTCTGACCAGTAGTCCGTATCCCAAACAGAAACCTGCGTCATCTACTATATGGTAAAAGTTTAGATTTTTATCCAGTTTTTATGGAGTTTGAGTGGCAGTTGGTACGAAGATTCTTGACAGCGGCAGTTGGATTGCTGGAAGGATAGGACAATCTTGTATGATAATTGAAGAGAGGTCTCCGTGCAGAACCGGATGCAGTCTTCTCTTTAATTAAGGCAACTAGGCTGTTTAAATCAATTTTGAAAACATAATGTTGACCGGGGATATCGATCTATAAATAAATAATTGTTTTTCCAACTCAGGTCATGGATAAACACTTTACAAAGGTACTATTAAATGACACTTTAATTGCACAGAATAATTTTTAAACGAAGTATAGATGACATTACAGTTTTTCTTCAGTATATTGTTTTATTTTCTTATAAAGTTCAGTTTTTATTATGTATAGGCATTTTAATTATGGTAACTAGTAGGTATGAACCTACTCGTGTTCTTCGATATTTAAATTTTTTAAACTGTCCGAATTTTTTTCGATCCCTTTACATGAATGTTAATTATTTTTGATTACTAACGCCGTCTATGGTCGCCTCTTTTCTTGTCTTTGCTCATTGCATGTAAGAGTGGAAGAAGGAAGAATTTTCAATCAATAATTGTTACGGGCTCGGCTCTATATACACACATACATCGCTTGATGCATACATTATTCGAGGCTCTTCTCTTCTTTATCCATCCCCACCTTGGCGATGAATTAAAACCGTTTCGTATCTTTCTCTCTTTCTTTACGCGGCGCTCGGGATATTGGGAATGACGGCTCAGACGACTATTTTGGATTTTACTTTTTTGGTTGCTTTTAATCGGCTGTGTATGGTTTCGGAAACAACTTGTTCTATTAGAATGTTTTTAATATTTTTATAACCTACCTACACTCTATTTGGTATTAAGAGAGAGATATAAACTCCAATAATTATGTATACAAAAATGCTTTAAAGTAAAAAAAAATATTTTAATACGGTTCTATAAATATTTATATTGTCTTTTTCTACCACTTCTTTCAATAGGGCGAGGTCCTGTCATTTCTGTCTTCGACCTTCTTGTGTTGTTGATATCCAGGTGTTATAGGGGAGGGTCGGCTATTGGTGCGCACTTAAGACTAATCATCATCATCATCACCCAGCCTTTTGCTTCCACTGCTGGGCATAGGCCTTCCTCATTTTTGTCCATTGTGCTCTATCTTGAGCAATTTTCATCCAATTTCTTGAGATTCTTAGTTAACATTTGCTTGAGATGGTCAAACCAACGAATAGTCTTCCTCTACTTTTTTGTCCACCTCGGCCTCCATTCAAGCAATCTCTTCGTCCACCTTTCATCACTGATTCTGGCGAGTATCCATCCCAGTTCTATTTCAGTGTGGCAATTTGGGAAATTACATCGTTAACTCCTATTCTTCGTCTTCTCTTCTCTTCTTTTTGAGTTCTGGGACAGAATTTGTTTTGACTTTCCAGTAAGTCATTTGTTAATTTATTATTTAGGTCGTTTGTAATATTTACTCTTTTAGGACTAGGTACTAAGTATGTCGGAAATACATTGCTGAAAACTATCTACATCTGATGGTTTTATCCATGGTTTTGATTTGTTCTTCTTTTTAACCACCTTATATCACTCCTTCATTAAGCTTATTTCTATTTTACCTCGTACCATTCTATGATCGCTACTGTTTAGAACAGTGATGTCTTAAACGGTGTGTTTTTTGTCTGTGATAATAATATCTATTTCGTTTTGAGTTTTTCCATTTGGACTTTTCCATGTCCATCTTCTCTGTAATTTTTTTTAAACAGTTCATTTGGAATAGTTTAAGAATATTACAATGAACCATGCCGTCACTGGATGCTTTTCAATCCTGGGAAGAGAATTTCCATATATGAAATTACTCAAATATTTTAACAGCATATCAATAACATTTTATCAGGTTTTTCGACAACAGGCATATTTCCGGTTAACAGAAACATTTTTCAAGATTCTGATTTCATTGCAGCAGAAGTGACAGATCTTCATTAAGTTATTCCTAAAAATGAAGAAATTGTTTATGATATGAGTTCACCAGTAGTGGGACCAAGTATAGTTATTGCGGATCGTACCGCAACAATTACGGACTCAATGCGTTTACTCCAACATGGACAAACTGCTCCGGAACCAGAGATAATAGAGTTAACAAATGATCAATAGAGAACAGCTGAAAGCACCGTAAAACAATATTCTATAATTACACCAGTAATGATTTTTCTTTAACCAAAAGCTGTCCAGTCGAAAGTGTACAAAACGTAAAAAGACCATTTCAAAAGTTTCAATCGATATGCCAAACTTACAGGCAATAAGAGATGAAAAAGAACGTAGTATAGAAATCCGACAAAAATATAAAGGTATAAAAAAAAGTAAAACAGGTAAAGAAACTGAGAATATTAAAAATGTTGCAAAAACGCCTAATTATAACACAGATGATTTAGCAAATGAAGAGATCGACATGTGTAGCATGTATAAATTCCTTATAACTATCGAATATTTAAAGTATAAAACTTTTTGGTGCGCCCCTGGGCTATGTATAAAATTTCGTTGAGTTTCTGTTTATATTGTGACGTAAGCGTCTGGACACATCGAAAAATATTTCCACTGCGAATTAAAATAATTCATATTTTGCGTTTTAAAATTCTGCGAATTTTCCACCCAAGCCATGTTAAGGTTGAATCTCCCTTGCAGCGCGTTTTTGAAAAGAATTCCGATTGGCTAGACCTTTTGACTGATAAGAGGGGTGTTACGAGGAAACCGAATGTAATGTGTCAATTTTTGCAAGAGTAATCACTGTTTTGTTTTTGTGCCGTCTCTTACCTAAGGGATTTGAAGAACGTCGTTTCCAACAACTTTAAAAGATACCCACATGGTTCCATTGCGCTTGAGTTTTTAAGAAGCCAAGTTTCAAAGGTTGCGTCCCAGTGCCCGGCTTTCACCCTCATTTTGTTTGTCCCAGGTCATTACAGACTATTTTCGCAGTGCATTTGTTTGTGTTGCAGTGAATTTGAGTCCAGTTCCAACCCCAGAACAAGAACATTTAGTAAAATTCAGGAAAGAAAAGCCTTTCTTCCATCCAGCAGGAAGATTCTTGTAAGCGGCGTCCTTACTTCAAATAGCTTAAGAACCTTCTTGTGTTCTGTTTGTCCAGGAGATCCATGTAAGCACCCCTTTGGTTTCATCTCCACCCCAGTGATTGCTGTCCCCAATTTTCAACCCCCTATAATGATCCCAATGTGGCAGGCAAAATAATCGTTACACATGATAGACACTGAAAAGGATATGGCAGAAGAATGGTGCTCTAAGACAGAAAATAAAGAACATTGTCTAAATTTTAACACCGATAAGGTCAAACTCAATAGATACATTTTGGTTAAATATGTGAAAAGGAAAATAACCAGGTATTTTATTGGTAAAGTAAAAATATTGTGGAATCTAATTACACTGTTAATTTACTAACAAGAAAGAGAGCGACAATCTACATGTTTCCAGGACTATAAATTTTAATGTCAATTTTATGTACCTAATAATATTTTACGTGTCGACTTAACTTCATTGACTATATTGTTTTTTAGTAACTAACTGAATAAACTTTAGTGAAACTTAATGTTTTCATTGTACCCCGAGGCAGTGGGGTACAGTGGACATATTTTGTTTTTCTTTCCAAATCAAACTGCGATTTTATCCTAATATGCAAGATATTAATTTTTGTGTTAGATAATGCCTATTAGATCTTAGTTAATGGGAACATAGAGATTTTGGATCTATAGTACCTGATAAAAAGATGGACTATGTTTTGAAAAAATGTGATCAGTGTGCCCCGGTGGCCCCTACAGTGTGTTTATTTCATAGCGATTTCAAAATAAGAATGGTCATAAGTCGTCAAATACCCTATATAGTCGTGTCGACTCTGACATTGTAGAAAAAGAAATTGAGAGTATCATCGCAGAGGAGTTATACTTCTAACATCGTCTATTTGCCCTGTACGCTCTGCTTAGGGGCTTCACGTGTAGTTTGTGAAGTACCCCTAGCACTTATCCATGTGTAGATTGGATCTTGTTGAATTTTACAAAGTCTTAATAAAGATGGCAGAAATTCCTTAGATGAATAAGAATATTGTTTAATAAAACAACCATTTGAAGTGTAGACAAAGACCAGCTACAGAGTCTAAGGTAGAATTGGGGCAAAGCCCCGACTGGAGACCACTGGAGAGCACTGGATGCTCTAGGTCTAGGTAAGGCCGAAGTCGAAGATTAACTGTGGACTGTTCCTTGACTTCCATCGTTGTCTGATTGTTCTTTTTCTGTTGGTTGTTTTTCTTTGTAGCTGGTTTTGTTGTCCTGTTTTAGGTGGGACGTGGGCTCTTTAGGACGTGGTTGGTTTTTATTTGGTGTCGGCATTCATTGCTGCGTTGTACTCACGGATGGTACGCGTCGGTGACTATAGTTCTGAGGAGGAGGTGGTGACCAGGGTGGTGATAGGTGAAACGGTTTGAGCTAAAACGGTCCTTTTCAGAAATTTATTATTAAAAATTATATAATTATGAATGAATTTAATTAATAAATGTATAAATGCTATGAATCGCGCAGAGGGCAGCTGTGGCTGTAACCTTAACAATGGACAGGTATAATTGTACAATGGGATCGGAAAACCACAGAAAACCGATCCCTCCCTGTCCGTTGCAAAGCTCTAAGTGAGCTATTTATGTTACGTCGAAAATAAAGTGGAGTTGCCTCCAGGATATCAATGTATTTATCAGAGAGTTCGTTGCTGGTAAGTCAGCAATTTGGTGGGTAGAAATGAGAGTTTGTGTTTAGGGTGAATTTTAATAATATTCTGGGCCACGGATGGTTTTGATTGTATAACTCCTACTCAGAGAGGAGAGCCTCTCATTGATGGGCTGGATATTCGACAGTTGATGCATGAGGGCGGAGGGGTAGTCGTGCCATTTATAGTTTACTCTACGCGGGATTCCCGTTTCAATTTTAGTAGTTGTTGTGTAAGGCGGTGATAGAAAATGGCATAAAGATTTGCTCTATATTTAATAACCGTCCTAATAAATGTTTTGTATGTGTGTATGAGTGTTCATGAGTGTGTCTGTTTGAGTTTTCCACAAAGGGCACTGAGTAAACCGACTCTTCTCCTCACCCTGTTACGGGTTGCAACCAGATCAGCCCTCCAGTTTAGTGTTTATGTGAACACCACACCGAGGTACTCTATCTGGTTACGGAGCTAGAGTCGATCGCCCCAACGTCGGAGGTCAATTCTTGCGGCTAAATTGTGTGTAGTGTATTGGCTGAGATTGGAGTGTCTAAAGAGAATCAATTGTGTTTTATCAGGGTTAGTTGTTACTCTCCATCTCCCGCACCACCTGTCGACCAGGTCAAGGTGAGTTTGAGCAAACCTACATAGAGCATCTGCACCTCGAGATGTTGTTACGAGAGCAGTGTCACCTACGTAGAGTAAAGTGAGTGTGCGAGTGTTTCGTGGCTTAGGGAAGTCGCTATTGTATATCGTGTAGAGTATAGGTGCCAACACGGAACCTTGTGGAACTTCTGCTGTAGGAGTAAAAGAGGCTGAGAAATGACATAGCATCTTTACCGTGACTTTACGTTGAATGACATACGAATGGATAAATCTAACGAATGGAAATGGCAGGCCGATATTCAGTAGTTTCTTGACCAGTAGAACATGCCAAACTTGGTCAAAGGCTTTTTGAACATCTAGAAAAATGCCTAATGTGTCAATGCCATTAAGGTGGAGTGACCTCTAAAGCCGAATTGGACTATAGGAATGATATTATGTTCTGTGGTAATGTCTACGAAATTCTCCTTAAGGATCCTCTCGAAGACCTTAGCCAGGAAGTTTAGTAATTAAATCGGCCTATAAGAGTTTAGATGGGTCCTGAGTTTGCTCTTTTTCTGGAGCATAATTGTATTATCTTTCTTCCATAGGAATGGAAAGTAGCAGAGTCTGAGAGTGGCATTGACAATGTTCGTCAGATAGATTGTAACGCTCGGCGGAAGGTGTAAAATTGTTCGAATGTTTGTTGATCCACCGGCGACATGATCTCTCTCTTTCTCTCTTGGTTCTAACATAGAAATCGTGGTCAAATCTGGAGTCCCTTGACTTTTCGCATTGTCTCGATGATCTTTCTTTATGGTTGGATATTCTCTCGTTGGTGTTTTGTTGTCCTGTTTAAGGTTTTTTACCTCTTCAGGACGTGTTTGTTTTTCTTTGGTGGGTTGGCTTTTTTATTATTTTGATTCTACTGGTGGATCCCCTTGACTTGAAATCGTGCAAATGTTATACACAAATTTCAAGTCAAGTTACCAATGAGAAATTTGGGTAGGGAGGGCGAGACGCATCAAGTGTGCTCTATTGCTCGATAGACTGAGGTACTTGATGACAATAGTAATCTTAATATCAGAAAATATACAGAGTGTCCTATTTAAAAAAAAATATGTTTGCTTTAACACGTAGTTAATAATCAACCTGTAGATTTCGGAATATTTTCCAGGAGAATATCATTTACTACATTTTTTGTAAATAACTTTTTTTGATATTCAGTACCAGAATGAAATTATCGACCAATGTCGCACTAAAAACTTACATTAACTACTTGTACCGGGTGGTCCAATAAGCCGATCTCTCGGCTATATATCAGAAACTATTCAGGTTATAACTTTAAGAGAAAAAATTTATTAGTAAAAGTGGCCAAGAGAAATCGCTAGAAACAACTTTCAAGTTTCTGGGTTAACCGCTAGGGGGCGTGCCTGTGAAGAAAAATTTTAAAACCAGTTTTTTGTGAAATATGCCCAATTATACCAAGTGTTAAATAAGTAAACTAGAAAGAGGCCTAAATTCCGCACAAAGCTGTTCAAGTACTTTTTTTCTATTTTTTCAAATAAATGGTGGGGGAGAGTGGGAAAGTATTTGTGGATAAATACCTATAACTTTAGTTTGGATCAACCGAATTTAACGAAATTAGTGTCATTAGAAAGAGTGTGGATGGTTTAATTTATATCTACTATAAAACAATTGCATTTAGTTTTAATTGTCATAGGTAGAGGGTACTTTCTAATATAAAAAAAATAAAATTTGTTTTTCTTCAAAATGTTTAATAGAAACACCTATTTATTGTAAATTATAATGGAACTGGATGAATTTCGTTACAAAATGGCGCAAACCGCATGTTAATAGCTTTTGTCGAACTCGAGATATGAATAAAAACGCATAAACATAAGTAAGTATAGTATTGACTCACCCTGTATTATAAATTAAATTAAAAAATAAGTCAGTAGGTATTTTCAATTTTTTTTATAGCAGAAGAATCTCAATGTTGATACCTATTTTGACTACTATACTTACTTATGTTTATGCGTTTTTATTCATATCTCGAGTTCGACAAAAGCTATCAACATGCAGTTTGCGCCATTTTATTACGAATTTAATCGAGTTCCATTATTATTTACACTAAATAGGTGTTTCCATTAAACATTTTGAAGAAAAACAAATTTTAATTTTTTCTATTCGAACGTACCCTCTATCTATGACAATTAAAACTAAATGCAATTGTTTTATAGTAGATATAAATTAAATTATCCACACTCTTTCTAATGACACTAATTTCGTTAAATTCGGTTAATCCAAACCAAAGTTATAGGTATTTATCCACAAATACTTTCCCACTCTCCCCCACCATTTATTTGAAAAAATAAAAAAAAGTACTTGAACAAATTTGTGTGAAATTTAGGCCTCTTTCTAGTTTACTTATTTAACAGTTGGTATAATTGGGCATATTTCACAAAAAACTGGTTTTCAAAATTTTCTTCACAGGTACGCCCCCTAGCGGTTAACCCAGAAACTTGAAAGTTATTTCCAGCGATTTCTCTTGGCCACTTTTACTAAGGAATTTTTTCTCTTAAAGTTATAACCTGAATAGTTTCTGATATATAGCCGAGAGATCGGCTTATTGGACCACCCGGTATAATGTGCATGAATTTTTAGTTTATGTTATTTACTTATACTAAAAAAAAACGATATATAATATTCAGATCTTTTTTCGAAATAATTTTCTCTTGATACGACAATTTCTTGTTCATTACATTGCAGATTCAAATATCCTCGTTTCCTAGTATTGACCAGACTAATTTTTTTAACCGCCTTTCTCGTTTAGTGCACTTATTTTACTCTACAGAAACTTTAGCAGCAGTTCAAACACACCGCAAATAAACAAAAGTAGAGCAAAACCCTCGACACAATAGAAGTGAACATCTTTTTTAATGGAACTGGTGTTCATATTCACGGTCTGATATCGGTACTTGAAGCGATTGATCTGAAATTCATTTCTATTTGCGGCTTCGCTGCTTAAAAACTATGTAAGGAAAAATAATTAATTATCGTCGGTTTAACAAAAGAGCACGTATTCGTGAATGATATAGTCGCCTCGGCCATTTGGAATATTTTCGTTTATGATGTTTCACATTTACAGAGAAGGGCTTAGTTTTCTTTTTACTACTGTTTTAATAGCGCAACTTAATAGCGGTGTTGTTAATCAATTAAACTATTGTTGATTTCTGGGAGTAAAGAGCCAGATTTATTTATAAGTTGTCCCAGGTATATGTACTCGTCTACTGTCTTATGTGCAGTGTTTTTCAATATTACATCTTGGACAGGCACTAGCTCGTTATACATGGTTTGTTTTTGTCAAATTCATTTTAAGGCCAACTTCATTGCTGGCTACATTTAGGTCGCTTATTATAAGTTCTTGTACTTCTGCAGGATTATTAGCAATTAGAACGATATCGTCTGCAAATCTTAGAGGGCTGAAATATTCTCCATTCATGGATAGACCTTGTTCTGCCAGTTCATTTTGCTGAATTTATTTTCTATAGTTGCGGTGAAGAGCTTTGGTGAAATTGCGTCTAATTGTTGGACGTTTCTGGTAGTGGGAAATTTGGAGTGTTATCATAAATTTTTACCTTAACTTTTAAAGTCTGTATATACAGTTTGTCAATACCTTGGTTGGTCAAAGCTTCTATTACTGCTTTAATCTGTATAGGTTAATGCTAGCTGTATTTGATATTCTTTAGAATTCTGTATAATACTATTAATATTCTGTATTTGATCCAGAGTACTGAATCCACTTCTGATGCCAGCTTGTTCTCTTGGATGTGCAGCATCTAATGCATTTGTTAATCTGTTATTGATGATCTTTGTGAATATCTTGTATATAATTGGTAGTAAACTTGTGGGTCTATAGTTTTTGATATCCTCTTTGCTATCTTTCTTGTAAACGAGAATTATGTCTGCTATATTTCAGTGATCTGATATGCATAATGATCTTAAATAGTTTGTAAAGAAGCTTGCTAAGATTGTCCAGATTTTTTTACCAGCATATTTACGCAATTTGACTGTTATACCATCTATTCCAATTGCCCTACCGCTGTTCCTTTTTGTAATTGTCGATTCTACTTCTTTCGGAAGTACTTCTGGTACATATTCTTGGTTACTGATTGCTTCAGGAGTAGTGTTTCAGGGGTATTGTATAGATCGCTGTAGAACTCTGTCCTAGTCCTCTCTTTGATCATGCTTAGTAATTCATAGTTACTTATTAGGTACATAGGGTTTTAATAGCATAATAGGGCTAATCAGCGTCAGCGGTAATCAGCAATCTTACAACAAATTATTGCGAGCCTATCGTCTTTAATGATCTCCTTCAAATGCACGTATCGTTCAAATGATGCTAGCCTCTTCTCCTCTCGATAAACTGAATCTCTCGTTCCGGTGAACAGTGACTCTTACAATAACTTACAATATTTTACTGGATCAGCTTCCGTCAGAAACACTTACTCCAAGAAAACTCACAAACGTTCACTTCTACTGCTTACTACCTATGGAGAACCACCAGAGAACAACGACTGTTCCCTTGAACCCTCGGAAAAACAACTCATTATATTTTCTGCCTCAAAAATCTAGCTAAACTCTCATTCCTACATACCTATCCCACTTTTTTCAATCTCCCCATCTACCATTTAGATAACAAACAACCATTTTACCTACAATTATAAATTTGCTAAAAATTATTAACATGCTAATCGGTTTCTAGAAATTCTTAATAACTAACGGAGAATTATATTTTCTAAATATTTCTATTCTATTGTCTTATTCACTGTATATCGACGTACAAGTCTATTTGGAAAACGCGCTCGCATTGTTCACGATTTCACTAAGCTCACTCACGTCACTCGAATATATTTTACAAAGAAAATAATTTATGCATATCTTTAAATTTTGTTTACTACAGGTAATCCAGGATAATGGACTTTCATTTCTTCGAAATATCTTTTATTTTGTACTTTGAAATATATTAAAAGCAAACCAATATTATTTTCAATTTTACATAGCTTAACAATATATATATATATATATATATATATATATATATATATATATATATATATATATATATAGAACTATTCAACGAACATAGGTTTAGATTAGGCATATTTCTATCCCGACCAACCAGTGAGTAGCCATCAGATTTTTGTAAGTGTACTGCAGGAAAATATTTTTCAAATGTATTTTTATTTATGATTGTAACAGCTGCGCCAGAATCAATTTCAAAATTTACAATGCTACCATTCACTTTTAAATTTATAAAAAAATTATCTTTTCAATTTCCAGCATTTACTTCTAAAATCTCTTTAACAGAATTTACTAAATTTACTTGCCTGGATGTATTTTGTTTTGCCTTTAGACAAACTTTTTGAATATGTCCTAGTTCTTTACAAAAGCTACAATTTAAATGTTTTTTATTAAATTTACTGTACTCATACAAATTTACTAGTGTTTTTATTTTTATGAGAACTTTTTTTTCACATTTAAGACATTTATACTAGCCTTATTGCAATTATTGTTGTGAGAAAATTGATTACTATCCTTTTTTGAAGTTTCCATGCTTGCTACAATTTCTACTGCTCGATCCAAGTTCCATCTCTTTGTTTCCAATAGCCAGGCTTGTATTCTCTTTGACCGTAAATCAAAAACAAATTGCATGATTGCATATAGCACTTTTAAAGTATGTAGAAAAGTTGCAGTTATTGCAAGCTTTTGTAGAGAATGTAGGTATTCTTGTATACTTTCATCTTCTGCCTGTCTTTTTGATTGAAACCTAGCATTCAGCAATTTCAAGCGGTGCGGGGTGGTAAAAACTATCCATTAACCTCACTGTATCATTATATGACTTGTCTTCAGGGACCTCTGGAGTGTATCGTATGCTTCTGACCCCATGTAATGTAGTAAATAGGGCAATTTCATTTCCACTGGAATTTTAAAAACTTTGTATGCGCCTTTCAATCGTTTTACCCTCCTCGACCATTTTGTGGCTGTCTGGTTAAAAGGTTTAACGGAAAACTAGAATGTAGAAACTTTTGTAGACATGACTGGAGCTGTAGCAGGTGTAACTATCGTTGTAGTCGAAGAACTTGTGGCTGTAGGTAGAAGCGTTGTAGTCGAGGTAGTGCCTGTAGTATTCGTAATGTTTGTTATGTTAATTATTTATCCTCGTCGCCAATTGTAGTGTCTTTCGTATTTGAAAGACGTAATTGTAATTAATCTCATCATTACTACTGTAATAACGTAATATAATAATGTAAAAATGTTTTATTTCGGAAAAGTATACAAACGTGATATTTTTATGAATCCTCGAGTCCGCCGTCCTTCGGCGTCATACCAACTTAGATTTCTTGTTAGGGAGTTTTTCATGAACATAACAATTATCATTTCAGTAATCTTCATTGAGTTTTTGTTTAGTCTCTGGAATAATGCTCTCTCCAATTCAGATATTAAAATCTCCTATAATTTACTTGGATGACGTGTTTTCTGAGAATTGATCAAACAATTTGCGCTTGCAGCTGTTTCTGCGTAATAAACGAAAGTTTTTTTTATATTTAAGTAAAATGAATGAAACATTCATCCGCAATTTACTCCAAAGAGTAATCCAAAACGACCAAAAAGTCAAACATCATATGATAAAGTTTTATCGGTAAGATAGTTTCGAAACAAATTTCGTGGAATGCAAATTTTAGATTCCCCATGTCTCTATTAACATCTTTATCAACGTCTGGCTATGCCTTGCAATTTTTAGAAGGCTCCAGATTAAAGCAGAAATCTGAATTTGTTTCGAAACTATCTTACCGATTTTTCTATCAGATGTCGCTATTGCGTCCATAACGAAGCCATTTTATTGTTGCTTCCTAATAAGACAGAGAAGATTATTTTTCACGTTAAGAACGGCTATGAATAACTGTTCTGATGAGACTTATTAAGTCGAAATACGTATCAACAGATACATAGACGCTTTGAACGTGAAATCAAATCTTTTCTGTCTGTTTCATTTTATGATAAAGTTTTAGTTTACGTATTTTGAAATGCACAAGATATTTTTTTCATTGATTACGACCATTTGGTTTCTGACTGCTAAAAACCTTACAATAATGCTTCAAGAAGAGAGATTTTAATTAGATAAAAAAGTTGTTGCCGAAATTGACGTTTTGTGAGAAGTGTGTTGATGAATAAGGTCAAATTGAGCCTTTTTTTATTAAAGCTGACATTTATTGATTAAAGTGGTATTTTCTCGTAAACCAATCAATAATTGATTTACTGTTTACCTGTTGTTCATCCCCACGCATCGTCCCAAAGCCGGTACTGACAACAAGTAGTCAAAGTCAGGAAATTTGCGGTTAGGATGTTATTATTTTCTTATACGTTCGAATCGGAGATAAAAATTTTATGTTCGGTTAAAAAGAAGCAACGATGTGATGCAACGATATGTGCTGTACGTATTTTCCGAACGTCGGATATATGCTTCACTGAACACCAAAACTTTTCTGTTTTTATTTAGTTTGTGTCTTTTTTGGTGCTGCACTTGAGCTGTTTGACCAATAAATTATAGAAACATTGTTCTCGAAATTGGATATATACGCCGGTTTGATAAAAGGGCAATGACAATGTTGCACTGAAGAATTTTAGTTCTTCGGTTTGGGAACTATTGTTTTAATATATTTTCTGGAATAAGTTTTAAAGAATGATATTCATATTTCTAGCAAAGCTTTTAAACTTTATTTCGTATTGACATATGTCATAGTCATGTCTCAGGTCACATGGCCATGACATATTTGACAGATTTGCCTGGTACACTTAATTCTTCCTTCTTTGAGTGCCTCTCCTATCGGAGATTGGATATCATTAGGGTGATTCTAATTTTATTTACTGCTGTTTTGAATAATTCGTTAGTGGTACAGCCAAACCACTCTCTTAAATTTCTCATCCAGGACATTCTTCTACGTCCTTGGATTTTTCCTTGCATTATATTTTGTAGGAATGTGTACTTCCTACACCCAACTTATTTTTAGTATACGGCGGTAGCACCACATCTCAAAGCTTTCAAGATTTTCAACATTCCTCTGTTTAAGAGTCCATGCCTCAACACCGTAAAGCAAAGTACTGAATAGATAGCATTTTAACATTCTAGTTCGTAGCTGAATATTAATATCACGATTACAAAATAATTTTTTCATTTTTATAAAGGTAGACCTGGCAATTTCAATACGTCTTTTTATCTCGTGATTTTGGTCACCTATTTCATTGATGAGGGTTCCCAAGTATTTGTATTCGCTTACTTTTTCGAGTTGGGTACCGTTTATTGCGATACTAGTGTCATGCATAGGATTCTTACTGAAGATCATATATTAGGTTTTTTTGACGTTCATCCTTATGCCGTAGTTATTACATATCTCATTCATGCTTTCAACTAGACGTTGTATATCTTCCGCTGTTCTTGCCGTTATCACAGTATCGTCAGCATATCGAATGTTATTGATAACTTCTCTATTGACTATTATTCCTTCGTTTGCATGTGAGAGAGCTTCTTTGCATATTTGTTCGCTGTAGATATTAAACAAGAGTGGTGAAAATATACAACCCTGTCGTACTCCTCTACGTATTTCTATTTCGTCCGATGTTTGGTCTTCTATTTTTATATTAGCTCGCTGATTCCAGTACAGATTTAATATTATTTCTATGTCTCTGGTGTCGATGTTCTGACCCTCCAGGATTTCTTTGAGTTTATTGTGGCGTACTTAATCAAAGACCTTTTCAAAGTCTATAAAGCAGGCGTGTACCTCTTGGTTAACATCTAAACATCTCTGTATTAGAAAGTTTAAGGCAAAGAGAGCTTCTCTTGTACCTAATCCTTTTCTGAATCCCATCTGTGTATCGTTAATATCAATATCTAACTTTTGATAGATTCGGTTGTGGATGACTCTAAGAAATATTTTAAGCAGATGACTCATCAAGGAGATTGTTCGATGATCTAAATATTGCATTGCCTAAGTTTTCTTCGGTATGGTGACAAACGTAGACAGCAACCATTCTTGAGGTATTATGCCAGTACTGTATATTATATTGAATAGATCTAATATTATGGTTACGGATTTATCATTCAAAAGCTTCAAGAGTTCTGTAGGAATTTCATCAGATCCATTTGCTTTTCCATTGTTAGCGTTTTTTATTGCATATTCTACGTCTTCTTTTAATATGTCTGGCCCAGTTGCATTGATTATTTGAGTTGAGTTGTTTCTATCGTCTTCAAATAATTCCTTCAGGTATTCTGTCCATCTTTTTATTTTATTCTCTAGATCTACAATAAGATTTCCATCTTTGTCTTTAAGTTTACCTATTTGGCATTTCTTTATGCTTCCTGTTATCTCTTTTACTTTTTTGTGCATATTGAACGCATCGTAGTTTTTCTCATAGGTTTCCATTTCTTCACACTGTTCTTTATTCCACGCCTCTTTGGCTTCCTTTATTCTCTTTTTTGTGTGTCTGTTTATTTCTTTGTATTTGTCTAGGTAAATCTTTATCTTTCTTCTTTGTTCCATCAAGTCTAGTATATCTTGTGTCATCCACCCCTTATTCTTTGTTGTTGTTTTTGTAAGATGTTTCTTTCCTGACGTTTGTATAGCTGTATTTATGTAATACTCGTACTTTGTATCGTTAATTTGTTGCTGTACTGAACGGAGGTTTTCACTTCGAAAACCTCTGTTCAGTACACTTAATAAGGATGTATAAAAAGAAAAATATCTTTACTGATCATTAATATTGGATACGAAGATCCGACAAGAAAAAAATCTTTCAGGTCGTTAAGCTAAACTCCTGTGACCAAACTATTATTAAATTAATAATTGGTACATGGAATATAAGAACTATGAAACGGAGAAAAAGTTCATAATACAATACAATAGAATGCAGAGGGTAAGTGTGAATATATAAGATAACAGTGACACCAAGTGGCTATACTCTAGTCAGTACACCACTACACGGTATAATTTATTTATTTGGAGATAATGAAGTCCACCAGAATCACGGAGTTCTTGTGTTATCATTATTCTGGGTGACTTTAACGCTGAAATTTAAGAAGAAAATTACGATAAATATTTAGACGGATGCGAATTTGTGAAAAAAAGAGAGGGGCGATAAATTTATACAATTTAGTTAAAAGAACTGCTAAATAATTTAAAAAACCTCTTAAAAACGACAAATGTGAACACTATATACTGTCAATCGCCACAAGAATATAAAGAGAGTCTAATAAGAAGTAAGATTTTTCTTCTTTACGTACCGTTTCCTTTAAGAAAGTTGGTAATCATCATGGCCGCTTTCTCTTTTGGCACCAAGCTCTAAACAGATCTATGGAACTACATTTATACCAGTTTCCTAGATAATTTGACAAGCAAAGCGTCTTTTTTCAATAATTCTCTTTTCTTGTATTTTGCTTTGTATTATCACCTGCAATAAAAAATAGTTATTTTCCCTCGTCATCATCATTCAATATTTACTTGTCCATTGCTAGACATAGATCTCCGTTATACTTTTTCATCTGTTTAGATATTTTGCCTCTTGTATCCTATAGTAATTTAGATCGTCAGTCCAACGCGTTGGTAGACGACCTTTGCTTCGGTAGGCATTATCTCTTGGTCTTTGTTCCAGTATCTGCTTTGTCCGTATTTTATCTGTCATTCCAGCCACGTGACCTCCCCAGTTCCACTTTAGTGTTGCTATTTTCTTTACAACATCAGCTACTCCTGATCTTCGTCGTAGCTGGTGGTTTGGGATCTTGTCTCGAATTGAAGCGCCCAACATAGCACGCTCCATCACCCTTTGAGCTACACGGATCTTTTTCACTGTTCCCTTTTTTCTCGTCATATGACCCAGATATTGTAACTTTATCTTAATTTTATTTATTATTTCTTTTTCTTCTTCTATTTCATTTGTTACTCGGACCACCCAACTTAAAGCCTAATCCAATCTTAAAGTCCAAGCCTCCATTTCAGAAACTAACATTTAAAGTATATATGAGCGCAATATTCTTACCTTCAGTTGTAAGCTAAGGTCACTACTGCGAAGCACTTTTCTGTTTTTATGAAATGCTACTCCAGCTAATTCAATTCATATTAACATTTCTTCTGTATATGGTTATTCTTGTTAGGTTAGGTTAGGTTCAATATGAGTGGGCGCTTGACCACCTTTCTACTCGACCTAAGAGGTCTATTGTGGCTTATCACTAGGTTAAAGATGTTAGGTACTATTTTATTGGGACCACATAACCACATAAAAACAGGATGAATAAACATCGAGTAACTAAACAAATAATAAATTACAAAAAAATAATAAGTAAAAGAAAATATTGGTGGAGAACTAAAACAATGCTAGAATACATTCTTGATCGCTATATGTCAGCCTTCATTTAAAAATCAGTAGGTTCTTGCTTCTTAAAAATAAAATCTTGAATTTAATATATTATCTTGATGTAGAGACATTTAACTCTATAGAAAAACTGATAATATAGAAATATATTTTCGTACTTTTTGCAACTTTGTTCTTGAATTTAGTCAATTATAATTTATTTTCTTCAACTGATCGACCTAGTTTGTGGTGTTCTTTTCATATTTTCTTTGCAAACAACAGTGTTGGGTGACGCTCCGGTAATCCATGCGTAAAATTAATTTCACCGAACGTAGAAATAAGAAATAGTCCGTGTGTTCTCATGTGAACTGAAGGAATATTGTAACGATGATTTGCAAATTGCAGGTTCTGCACTGCTGAAGTCCAAGATCTGCTTGCAGATTTCTATTGGACGAATCAAAAATAGAATGTATGTGGTGCTATGACTGCTAATTATAATTTAAGACGTTTGTCTCAAATATATATATTAATTAATATTCTAGGTGAAGATCGGCGTATATATATATAGGGTGCTTATAAACAATATTAGATTGAGAGTGAAACACGTAGTCATAGTCCACTATGTTCACTAATTTTTCGTACTTAGTATCGTCATTCTCTTCTAAACGAATCTAGTAAGTTCGTCTAAGATTGGTTCTTTCCTCAGCCTGTTATTGTACGTAAAGGTACCTTTATACTAGAGATTTATATCATTATAGATATCTCAGGAATCTCAGGATCATGACCTCCCCCCCCCCCCAATCAAAAATAAATATCAATCAAATAATCCTAAAAAAATAATTTAAAACCCATCAACCCTATAAGCAGGAAGTTAAGAGTTGAAATGATTCAAGAAAATAGGAAGAATTTGAATCCAATAATAAAAACTGTTATTCTTTGTGGTAGACAAAATATTTCTGAGAGGACATAGGGATGATAAAAATATTAAAACTATTGTAAACAGCGATGGTACAGAAAAAAATTATTGCAATTTTGGAGCATTGCTTCGGCTTAGGATAGATGCTGGCGATAATGATTTGCGAAAACATTTGGAAACTGCTCCGGCTAATGCTACATTACTTAATAAAACTGCTCAAAATGCTCATCATTCATGATGATTAATCATTTCTTGCTGTAAAGAAGAATGTCTCTGTGATATCTTCATTTAAATTAGATTAGAGAAGATTTCATCACATTTGTTAACGCCTACGATTCGATTCGAGAAGTAGACGTCGGTTCATAAGGAGAACGCCGCTTAACTGGAGTTGCTTTAGGCCACATTGTAGAAGATTCCATAAAGAATTTTAATTTAGATTTAAATTTTTGCGTAGGTTTTGGTGTCGACAGTTGCTCAGTAATGGCATTCGAAACGAAAGGTGCCGTTAACGAATTAAAAAAAACCTGCCAAACATGCTGTGCGTTGTCCATGTAGCAATCATATTTTGAATAATTCCTTGGCAAGCTCCTCAAAAGTTATATCATGTCGTAATGCTTCAGGAACTTTGAGAAAAGTAGTAGCTTTTGCTAATGCATCTCCCAAACGACATGGTGTTTTTAAGAAGGAACTGGGGGCTGCTGTCCAAGGTATCTGTGAAACTCGTTGGGTTGAGAGGTAAAAAGGTCATCTTCAGTTCTAGGGCAAATTAATCATCAAAATATACAACGCTCTTGAAACAATTTCTACGTGGAAGGACAGTAAACCATCAGCTGATGCATTTTTAATAATGCAAACTATTAGGAGCCCAGAATTTCTCATTTCAGTAGTTTGTCTTAGTGATGTTTTAGGTACAACTGTATCACTTAGTCGTCTTTTTCAGTCACCAAAATTAGATTTAAACAAGGCTATTGAGGCCACTTTACTTGTCATTTGCCATTTATGACTTTACTAGGGGTACTCTAGTTAAATGTATTAAAGATATGCTGACGACACCGTCCTTGTGGCAGGAACACTAGAAGAACTGCAACACCTTGCTGAACAACTAAATATATATTGCAAGGATTATGGACTAAAAATAAATTTAAAGAAAACCAAGTTTATGATATTTACAAAAGCCCAAAACATCAAAGTTAAGCTAGTACTAGATAATACAGAAATTAAACAAATATCTTCGTACAAATACCTTGGAGCATGGATCACAGAAGATACTGATCAGACCTAGGAAATAAGATGCCGCATTAAAATTGCACAGTCAACTTTTAATAGAATGAGAAAACTTTTCTGTAATCGCGATATCAGTATATCGCTCCGAATAAGAATGCTTCGATGTTATATTTTCTCTACCCTTTTGTATATGGTTGAAGCTTGGACACTTAAAAAATCCAACATTAAAAACCTAGAAGCATTCGAAATGTGGTGTTACCGACGTATTTTGAAAATATCATGGATGGATCGCAAAACAAACGAACAAGTTGTCGAACAACTAGGAAAACAATGCGAAGTTTTAAATTCCATAAAAATCAGCAAATTGGAATACTTGGGGCACATCATGAGAGGTGAAAAATACGAACTACTAAGGAATATAATGCAGGGTAAAATCAAAGGCAGAAGAAGCGTAGGAAGACGTAAAATCTCGTGGCTACGCAATCTCCGTGAATGGTTTGGATGCAGTTCAATTGAACTATTCAGGCGCGTAACCAACAAAATTACAATTGCCAGAATGATTTCCAATCTCCGATAGGAGCGAAACATGAAGAAGAAGAAGACTGAGGCCACAGAGGATACTTAATGCATTCTTCAAAATAAAAGATCAAATGCTGAATCTGTTTTTAGCAAACTTTACTATGAAGTAAAGGAAATAGCTGAACAATTAGACAATGAATTGAAGATGCATTGTATAGTTTCTCGTCAAAACCAACCTGCTAACTCTTGCGAAGAATATTTCCGAAGATCTATTTATTTACCCGTTTTAGACAATATCTTAACTGATTTAGAAGAACGACTTTCACCGGAAGTTATGAATCTATTTAATCTTCGAGTTGTTTTACCTAAAACTGATAACACACCAGAAGATAAAGTTGCATTAAAAAATTGTTGACACCTTCCAGGATATTATAGAATTATCTACTGCATATTCGACAGTAGAACAAGAGTTTTCACTGTGGATTTAAAGGTGGAAAAGAGTCGTGCAAAATAATGGAAAACTTCCTGATTCTATTTTAGAAGTATTAGATAACTGCGATATTCATATGTATCCAAATATCAGAATATTTCTGCAAATATTAATTACAATGCCAGTCATTGTGCTCATCAATACTCATCAATGTGCATCCTGAAATTTCTCTAGATGTTGATTCAACCATAGAGCGATTTGCTAAATCGGATAGGCGAATAAAATACATTTTATAAGATTATATAATATTTACTTATCTAATTCTTATAGTATTTTTAATGACTGAACTTTTATTGACTACTCGTTGCCGACTGTTGCTGACAATTCGTGAGAAAAATTTCAATACCGAGTAAAAAAATATTTCACTCATTTGAAGCCAGCCTAATATGCCTAATAATAAAAATAATTATTCTCAAATGATATAATGTTCTTTGTTGAATAAATTAAATTAAATAAAATACTGTTTACACTTCTTCTTAAGGGTCCTTCTTCATTACGGAAGAGTGGCTATAACTACAGCAAATTGCCCTCTATCTTAAGCTATTCCTAGTATCGAATGTCTATCCATGCCTGTCCAGTCTCTTACATTCTTCAGTCAGGAGCATTTTCTTCTTCCTGGACCTCTTTTTCTTCTACTTTCCATTCCATTATGAGTCGTAGAAAGTTATATTTTTCTCCTCTGTAAATATGTCCTAGATAACTCGTTTTTCTGTTGTTTAATATTTAGGATTTCTCTCTCAGTCTTCATTATTCTCAGCACCTCGTTGTTGGTCACGTGCTCTGTCCACGAAATCTTTAGCATCCTTCGAAAAACACATTTTAAAGGCTTCTATACGCCTCATACTTGTAATTCCGAGAGTCCATGTTTTCACTCTGTATAGCAATAAGGAATAAATGAATGTTTTTACAAATTGATATCGGATATCCAACGATAAGATAGAGTTTATTAGGAATATTTAATACATTCATTAATGTTTACACTTACATTGGGTTATTGCATTTAAATTACTTAACTTTGGTTTATACTTATTTCTCCTTGGTTTGTTCTTGATTCTGTAGCCATAGGTGGGTTTAAATTAATTGTCTTTAAAATACCTAGTTTAAATTGACAGTTCTTGATTTTTCAGTATTTAAATTTTAATAACTTTTCTTTGGTTTAATAATCTTGTACACTTGATTTTACTGTCATAGAGTATGTGGGTTTAAATTATTTTTTTTTTTTTTTTTTGTTAAAGTTTAAGACCCCTTAATGTTGTACCCTTCTTTGTACCCGTAGGGTATTTGGGTTTTAATAACTTTTAATTGGTTTAATATATCGCTTAAAATAATTATTGAGAAAATGGTTCCCTTACAGGAGGCATAAATCATATCAAAATCACCCTTAAGATCAATGACCCCTCCCTCGCCAAAAATTTCTGAGGATCAGTCACCTAAAGGTTTAAAAATCTAAATCCTATATTAAAATCACCCTCAAGATCCATGACCCCCACCGAAAAAAATTTCTTTATCCGCCACTGCGAAGATCACGGACCTCTGTCTGTTCTATAACAATACATTATAAACCTTAAATATGTAGACTTAATTTCCTTTATTTAGTTAATAAAATAAACTTAAATTACAATTAGAAAATACATATTTATTTTTTCCGAAAACTTTAGGGACATGCGATAATGGACCGATTTAATGTTTGTTTGGTTTATTTTTCTTTTTTTTTTAAGAAAAAAACATGATTTCAAACAAGGGAATATCTTTATTAATTTAATAGTTATAATCTTTTAAACAATTAAATTGTTAACAAAAAATTGCTGCCCAATAATTCAGATTATCATGTTGAAGATTCGGATTCAGCTGGTCAAAATATATAAAAATCAGTTGTACTCATGGACCTCAATCGGCCACAAACCGATGAGGTTGTCCCTAGACTAATGAGCCTCTGGCTGTATCTGTAGCTCTTTGGTTTACTGTGGCGATATTGCTGATATAAAAGATGCTTTCAGTTATTCCTATTTGAAAGTACAGCACTTAATACAGTGTGTACATCTTATAAATTCAGTTCTTCGCATTCCTACTCTATATATTGTAATTTGAAAGTAAACAAGATTGAACTAATATTGTATTCGCTAAATGAATAAGAAAAAACTACAAAGCCGCCCGCCTCTGTTATCCAATTCCTACACAAGACATTCGGTTTAGGTAATTCAAACATATTACCCACCCTCCGTACTCCCCCACGACGTGAGAATGACGGGAAACCCAAATTACCGAACATTCGAATTAAGATAGAGACGTTTAATTTAAAATGCGTGTGCGCGCATCTATACATACCCATATATCCCCTTTTTATTTTTAAAACCTTTGGTTTTTTTCACCCTTCAGTGAACCTGCTGTTTGTTAGTATAGTATACGTATTGTTTTAATTTAGAGCAAGGAAATCAGAATTTATCAAGACAGTACAGTATTTACTATCAACAATTATTTTAGTTTATATATATTATATATATATATATATATATATATATATATATATATATATATATATATTGATATGATATAGGAGAAAGAAAAATAGTGATTAGAAATTAATTTATAAGTTACACATTAGATAATATTAGATATTTGGTTATTTTAATAAGTTATATACTAGAGAATTTTATAAAAAAAATATATTTATGTGAGGGCATTTTTAAGAAATTAGCATATTATAATAATTGTAAAAAGTTGTATTTTAGTAATTATGATTTTGTAGATATATTTAAGTGAGCCATGTGACTAGGCAACCAAAAATACTCTTTAAATTGACAGACAGGAATTAATAAATTACGAATATAAAGTGAGGTTATAATAATAATGTTAGTTTAAAATGTTTAATTTATATATATTTAATGATTTAAATGTTTATTCTGATCTGAAAAGCCTAAATGTCAACAAAATTATCAATAGAACATTAACGAATTTTCCAGAATGCAGAATTTGACCTTTGTTTATGTTTGAACATTCTGGAATAATGATTATGTCGGTGGATCGAATAGATACTTTTTTCGAGAACATCCATATAGAAGAAATAGAACTAAATCGAACATGATTTCTTACCAGATGGTTCTGGAAGATTGAAAAGATATAAATACCCGTGATTTGGATTCAAGATGGCCAGTTTTATTATGAAAGTTAGTAGAAGATAGACTCATTTAGTTAGTGAAGTCAATTGTTCAGAATTTTCAAGACAGTCAATCAGTTACAAATAGTCCAATTGTTTAATATAGTGAGTTAAATGAAGATTAAAAATTATGCACATTTATAATTATACACAAATAATTATTGAAGATTAAAAAAGTATATTAGAAGAATATTGGAAGAAATTAAAATTATATTATGATTGGAGATTAGTATAAATCAACTTATAATAATTGGATATTGGTATATTGAAAAGAAGAATAAATATAAATGCTGTTTTGCTGGTTTGCTTGGTGGTTTATAAATGCTGGTGAAGAAAAATATATCTTAAATTGATAGAAGCTGATAATTGGAAAAAGTAATTTCACAAAAACAAGGATAACCGAAGTACGAAGACATTCAGTGGTGATTAGAATCTATATAGTGGAAAACAGTTCATTTAGGCATTCAGTGAAAGAAAGGTACAAAATTTTGTTAATATAATTTAGTTAGTGTCATAACAATTTCAATTTTGAAGATAGTTTGTTTAAATTTTACATTGTCTATAGAATTTAATTAGTTTTATAAGAATATCAATTTAAAGATAGTTTATTTTAAATTTACATTGGCTAGGTTAGATATATATGTGTGTTTCATAATAGTTATAATAAAGATAATTTAAAAAAGTACTTACAAACTAATTCTTTGAGAACCGCGATAAAAACCCTATATTATTAAAAATACTCATTGCTCATCATTCAAACAAACAATACATCATAACAATATATATATATATATATATATATATATATATATATATATATATGTGTGTGTGTGTGTGTGTGTGTGTGTGTGTATTATATTGATAATATTACAAGAATTAATATTAAACTTAACAGTCTTCCGGATTGAACCCCGTCGATTATCACTGAGCCGAGCTTTCAACATCCTCTTTGATGTCTACTTCAGGGCTTCCAAAGACTTAGTCTCCCGAGCCCCCAGACACTACTTCACTGATAACTAACCAATGCATTACTGCTACTGGCAATAGAGAACGGTTCATTTATACCGTCGATGGTGACGTTGTTGGGGTGGAGATCGACGTGGGGGTTAGAGTGGTGATCGGCGAGGGGACTGGCGCGAGGGTTGGTGCAAACATTTCTGACAGTAGGATTTTGATTGGCGGGTGTAGCGGACGATATTTTCTTTGTAAGAGGTTTCCATGTCGAAGGTAACCGTATGCCGTCATCTCTTTTTTCACGTTTTCAAAATCAATTTTGTGACCTGTATACAGATGGTGTATATTTGTGATGGTGGATGATGAGAGTTGGCATGCAAGTAACGATTGGTATGGAGTATATTGATATTCAAGTTAAAATATCGCATAATAGATGTGAAAGACAAGGTTCAACCATAAAACATCAAGTATTATGGAGGCTTATTCAGGCCCCAGTAATCAACCAGATATTGATTATGATTCTGACAACTCAATCCAAGATCCTTCTTATGAACCAAATGAACCCAGACCAGTTTGTCCTTCTCTGTCCATGGTATTTTCCTCGAACGATGAGGTCAGTTCCGAAGAGGACCTGAAGTTTGGAATTGATCCAGATCACCCTCTATTTCTACCCTTTCAATAATTTTACTTTTTAAGACGAAATGAAACAGACTGTGCTTGTTAGTTCAGAAGAGCCCACCAATTATTTTTAACTATTGTTTAAACTACTATTATTTATTTTTGTGACTAACGATTGCATCAACAATATAGTCATCATCATCATCATCATCCAGCCCCGTTTTCACATCCATTGTTGGATATAGGCCTCCTCCAAACGTCTCCAGTTCTCTCTATCTCTAGCTGCTGCAATCCAGTTTGTTTCTATTCTCCTTAGGTCGTCGGTCCATCGGGTGGGTGGTCTGCCTCGACTTCGCTTGTCGGCTCTTGGTCTCCACTCCAATATTCTCTTCGTCCATCTTCCGTCTTCCATTCTAGCAACATGTCCAGCCCACCTCCACTTTTGTTTATTGATTCGCAGTATAATATCGTCAACGCCAGTTCGTCGGCGTATCTCCTCATTTCTCACGCGATCTTTCAAGGTCAGACCCAGCATTGATCTCTCCATTCGCCTTTGTGTTACCCTTAGTTTTTCGGCAGTAGCTTTCGTTAAAGTTAGGGTCTCTGCTCCGTAGGTCAAGACTGGTAGGATGCATTGGTTAAATGCCTTCCTTTTCAGGTGAATTGGAGTATTTGTTTTAAAAATGTCTCTCATCCTTCCATATGCCGCCCATCCCAACGTGATTCGTCTATTTAGCTCGCAGGTTTGGTTGTCTCTGGTTATTCTGATTTCATGACCCAAGTATGTGTATTTATCGATTAATTCTACCTTGTTGTTGATCTGTATCTCTTCGCTGGGAACCATATTAGTCATCATTTTGGTTTTCTCGAAATTTATCTCCAGCCTAGTTTCTTGTAGTATGTAATTCAGTTCTTGGAGCATGTCTTTGATCTCTCCCAGATTATCTGACAGAAGCACGATATCGTCCGCAAAACGTAGATGGTTTAATCTTTCTCCATCGATGGATATTCCTTTCTGTTGCCATGTTAGTCTTTTAAATGCATACTCAAGAACGGTAATGAACAGCTTTGGTGACATGGTATCACCTTGCCTGACTCCCCTTTTTATCTTTATCTTATTAGTTGCTGAATGTAGACTTATGGTTGTTGTGGCATTTTCATATATATATTTAACTATATTACAATATCTGTGGTCGACCCTGCAATCTTGTAGTGCTCTTAAGATTGACGGTAATTCCACTGTATCAAACGCCTTTTTAAAGTCTACAAATATCAATGCCAAGGGACGGTTATATTCGTTAGTTTTTTCTATCAGGGTTTTTAGGCACTGCAGGTGATCATTTGTGCCGTAATTAGGGCGGAAACCGGCTTGTTCCCGAGGTTGGTAAAAATCCAGCTTTGTCTCTAATCTGTTCGTTATTATTCGGGTGTATAATTTATAAAGATGGTTAAGGAGACTGATTGGTCTGTATCTTTCCAGGTCTGCTATATCTCCCTTCTTGTGTAAGAGTACAGTTATTGAATTATTCCACTTTGTTGGGATATTTTGATTCCATAGACATAGATTAAAGAGCTTTTGAATTTTGGTTATCAGTACTGAGCCTCCTATCTTTATCGCTTCCGTGACGACACCGTCCTCCCCCGGAGGTTTGTTATTCTTCATCTTTTTTAGAGCCTTGTAAATTTCGTCCAAGGAGATTTCTGGGATATCTTCGGAACCCTGATTTTGAACCTTCCTCTGCTGATATTCAACTATATCTAGAGTCGATTGGTTGCTATATAATGTCTCATAGAATGATTCCACAATTTGTAACAAATGTTCTCTGTTTGATGTGATGTTGCCATTTCTATCCTTGAGTTTGACTATTTGTTTATTTCCATTTGTGAGTTTGCGTCTCATTATTTTCATACTCTTATTTTCCTCAATAGTTTTGATGATTTTCTCATCTATGTATTTTCTTAGGTCTTTTCTTATTTCTCTTGATACTTCCTTGTTTATTTTATTTATATCGTCGTTACTAGAGTTTTCGTCGCTTCTCAGTATTCTTCTTTGTTCCATTTTTTTCTGTGTGTCCAGACTAATTTTTTCTTCCTTCACGCTTTTTGGGCAGCATTTCTTTTGAGCTTCTGTTATTGCTTCTGCTATTATGTCATTTAGGATGTTAATATCATTTGTTGATGATTTTTCTTGAAGGAATTTACCGATATGATCTTCAAAATTTTGTTCGTTGTTTGGATGTGTCCATATGTTTATTTGCTTCTTTTTTATCATATTGTGTCGTTCATAGTTGGTATTTAACACAATGGTGGCTCTCACCATACGATGGTCGCTTGATTTCGCAAATTTATTTAGCACTGTCACATCTGTAAATATGTATCTTTTATCAGTGATAAAGTAATCAATCTCGTTTGTCGTCTTCCCATCTGGGCTTTTCCACGTCCATCTGCGGTGAGGTTTCTTGTAGTAGTAACTGTTCATTAGGAATAGGTTTTTCTCTCAACAATACAATATAGTACTGCAATATAATTTTTTCAACAATACAGTACTGCAATATAATCTGTATGCTAACCAAAACAACACGCAACTTAATCTGACAAGTGAAAAATTTCTAGCTTTTCTTGAGGTTCTTATTATTATGGGCTACAATCGTTTACCAGCCATGAAACTGTACTGCTCTACAGATTCCAAGTTGCATAACCAACATTTCAGTAATGCGCTTTCTAAAAATACTGAGATTTCTGCATTTAAATAATAACTTAACCATGCCAAAAAGAAGTTCAGATGGGTGCGATAGGTTGTTCAAGATTCGTCCTTTCATAAATCATTAGAAATCTGCATTTTTTAAAGAGTTCACACCAAACAGGCACCTTTCTGTTGATGAGATTATCATTGCATTTAAAGGTCGCTCATCATTGAAGCAGTATGTCCTTATAAAACCTATTAAACGGGGTTTTAAAGTTTCTCAGAAACTGGTTACTTGATAAATTTTAATACTTATCAAAGAAAAAGTCAAGCAACAGATGATTTAAACTTGGGGGAAAGAGTTGTCTTAAATATATCGGTTCCATTTGAAAATAGAGGATTTTGCATCTACTTTGATAATTTTTTTTCCACGCTGCCATTATTACGGACAATGTTGAGGACACTATTTGGCTATGGTGCCATACGATAAACAAGAAAGCACATGCCAAAGAATTAGCTTGAAGATACAAAATTTGGAGCTCGAAACTTGCTTCGTGTGCTGAAATTGTAGTCACTAAATGGAAGGATCGTGGTACAAAGTGTGTTACAGTTTGCAGTACCTTAGATACTTCTGATATTGGTACAGGCAAGAGGACAAATAAAATATGCAAAAGAGATACTGTTAACTGCTTCATCCCTGTAGCAGAATATAATAAGTTCATGAAAGGAGTGGATCGATTTGATCAACGGTTAAAATCGTACAATATTTCATGGAAAAGTAAAATGTAGATAGACTTTGTAGATGCATCGATAGTAAACGTTAACATTTTATATGAGGAGACCTTGAAACGAAGCAATCACAAAAAAGATCGATTAGTCATCTAAAACTCGGATGCCTCTTAGCGACTAAACTAATAGGAACATTTCATCATCATCATCAGTAGCTCGACAACTCTTTCTGGGTCCTGGCTTGTTCTAGGATTTTCCGCCATTCTGTTCTGTTCCTTGCTTTGTTTTTCCATTTGGTAATCTTAATAATCGTAATAATAGGAACATTTACTTACCGAAAAAAGTGAGGGCTGGTTATATCAGGTGAAGTACTTCACAACCTAGAACATTATCCAAAAACTACAAATACACTTGGGAATGCACACTCCATAGTTAGGTTAGCATAGGTAGATAATAAAATAAAAAATGCTCACTGGCTAACAAAGACACGCCAACAAAAAAAATAAAAAATTTAAAAACGCACCTTATTAACACCATCGTTAAAAATCGGGAAAAAGTATACGAACTGACTACGACGGAAACTAACATAACCCGCGAAACCGGGAATTTTATCATCTGATTCTGTGGCTAACCGCCATATAGAACGGAGATAATTAATAAACCGATGAAAAAATGATTAAAAATATAAAAAAATTTTTTTTTTTTTTTGAAAAAACTGTATGTCGATTTCATACAGTTACGAATTCAAAAATGATAAGCAACATAAAATATAGTCATAGCCAACAGGCACAGGCCCTTCAGGCATAAAAAATCGCGAATTCCGAGCATTGAGACCACGTGCGGCAAACATGAGCTTGATGGCCGGACAATCCCATCGAGCGCCCAGCCGACGAGGAGAACAAAATTCATTTTTGTCAAATCGTCGGCTGAGCGAACGAGCACACACAAAACACTTCTGGTCAGAGAGCCGCTAGTCACGACTGGGGACTCTCTGACCAGAACACACGAAATTTTTTAGGGACTCCAGTCCCGACGTTAAGATAAATAAAAGAAACAGTAAAGTAAATAGGGAGAAAAGCCGACACTTAGGCTACCCCTACAGTTAGGTCGCATAACCACAACTATTAAAAACGGAAGGTACTTCATTACCCAAAGTACCTTAGTAAATTCTAAGATCATAAGCCTCCTCACGTTATTAACACGCTGAGGAGGGGTGGAGGAAAAGCCCGGGGTCAGATAGGTACCAACTCGACTAGCGAGGTGTGACCGGTTTGATCTTCGAACATGTGGATCCCTGTCTTATATTGGTATACACATGTTCCTAGGGGTAGGGTTGATCACCTCGTGTGTTAATGTGTGTGTGCATTATCCAAAAACTACAAGCAGACGCAGATGCGGGTATTGCGCTAGCAGTGGATCGCAAAAATGCACCAACATTCAATGTGCAAAATGTGGAGTTGCATTGTGTTTGAATTGTTTTGGACTATTTCATAATCAAGGATAGTTCTATGTAATAAAATGTATCTCACATATGTGTACATGGGAACCATTTTTATAAATACAATATTTTGGTGTATGTAGCCAAAAAAGTGTAATATCTTTATACTGATACAAAATCTGTACAAGTATAATTTAGGAATATGATTTGTCCAGGAACTTCTCTGGTACAAGCCTTGAACGGCGATTAATTTTTTTTTTTTTTTACAAAAAAAAATTTTGTTGAAATTTGTTGTTTTTTCATGATTCTGCAATTTGCTGTTAACTAAAGCCGTTAAAAAGTCGGTTATTTTTTATTTTTAACCGAATAGAGAGTTTTGCGCCTTAAAGGGTTACGTCTGAATGTACTTGAATTAAAAGGATTAATTTACTTTTGGACATGAATTTGTTTGGAATGATTTGTTGTTTGTTCAGTTTCAGACTCAAAATATGGTGAGAGTCGTTAGATTTGCTATTATGAATCGTTAGTAATCAGAGGCAAACGTTAAATACATTTTTAAACAGTTAGTTCATTAAACAGATAAATACATTTTACCGCCGAGACTCTAGTTTCGACTCCATATGTCAAATGTCAAACTTCCATAATACATATTTAAGATAGTTCAATCTCATTTGCCTTGACTTATTCTCACAATCTGTTAATTTACGCCGTATGCATATTTCACTTTTATGATATTCTCTCGCACTACATCATTTTGAATGAATAAGCAATATTCACAGGATTACCAACCAAATCACCTTCCAAACACCACATGCAGTCTTTCATGTTTTCTATAAACACTGAAAAAATTATATTGAAATCGCCACATATGGTCAGGGGATCATAATTCAACTCAAAAGATATATCTCACAGATGTTCTCCATTATACAAAGTGGATTAGGCACACAATTACTCTATTTACCGTACGGTTTTATTATCCGAGAATGTGCCATTTCTCTAAAATCGGAAATTAATAGCTAAATCATCGCCGATTTGAAACTGTTCTTTGTGCAATTGTGTTGTGGTAAATAAGATGTTAGTTATTAAAGTGACGTAAGATTTTTTTGTTGATTAATTGAAAAATTCATTTAAGAATTGAATACAGTTTAAGAAACATTAATAAAAATAGTATATTACTTTATGAGGCGGAGAAGCATGACTTTTCTTGACGCGCCCGATATTACGCGCCGAACGAAGTGAGGCGCGTAATAGAGGGCAAGTCAAGAAAAGTCGCTTCTTTGCCGAATAAAGTATACTATTTTTTCTTCAAACGTAGCAATTTTCAACCATAAATAGTACAATTCATACGCTATTTTTACTCGAAATTAACTGTGACAACTATCAAAGTCGTCTAGATGTTAGAAATTAAAATAATTAAGTCGTCGGTGGGATTTGCGTCTCCCTGGTTACAGTTGTTTGCAATTATTAAAGACAGCTTATTGTTGTTGCAACCGTAAGCGCAAATTTAGTGCGAAAATGGAAAACCTAAACGAAATTGAGTCCGCGGCTAATGATGCAGTAGCACGTTTGGGGCCCTCCAAGTCCGGAATAAAGTATCGGTTAGCGTATAATACAAGCACTTCCAAGAGTGGTGCGATACAGGAGGAGTACGGCAAGTTACCGAAGACGTTTTACTGGCATATTTTAATGTAATGGAAAATGAAAATAAATGGAAATCTTCTACAATGTGGTCACGATACTCTATGATAAAATCCGAGTTAGTTATTAAAAAAAAATGTGGATATAAGCAAATTTTTAAAGTTACGTGCCTTTCTGAAAAAAACAAGCGAAGGATATACTGCAAAGATGTCTAAAGTTTTCACTAAAGACGAGTTTGATAAATTTTTGTTTGAAGCGCCAGATAAGTTGTATTTAGGATTAAAGGTAAAAAAAATTATATTGCAAAGCATGTAGTATACTCTACTAAATTATAAAAATATTTCAGATTGTTCTGTTAATTGGGGTTACCGGCGCCTGTCGATGCGACGAAATGGTAAAAATGAAGACTGTGTACATTGAGGATAAAGAAAATGTAATAATTATCAAAATCCCAGACAGTAAAACACGACAAATTAAATCTTTTACGATAATTGGTCAAAACTACATTAAACTGTATAAAAAGTATGCATCACTGCAGCCTGAAAATTTCACAGAAAACCGATTTTTTATCAAGTACCAAAATGGAAAGTGTTACCGAAGCGTCATGGAAATACATTCGATCAGCGCAGTAGCCCAAAAAGTAGTTAGTTATTTAAATTTAAACGGCGTAAGCGCATACACGGGTCACTCTTTACGACGAACTTCAGCAACACTTTTAATTGATGGAGGCGGAAATCTAGAATGCCTCAAACGACATGGTGGCTGGAAATCAAGCACGGTTGCCGAAG